>NW_026947030.1:0-83559 GCF_030014385.1 Trichomycterus rosablanca | reverse complement strand
CACACTGTTGTTTCAAAACAGTCCTTCAGAGCCTCTTCAGTCTCCTTAGACCATTTCTTCACTGTGCGTGTGACTGCTGGTTCTCTGTGCACAAGGGGTTTGTACACAGGCAGAAGATGAACCAGATTGTGATCAGATCTTCCAAGGGGAGGGAGAGGTGATGAGTTATAAGCCTCCTTTGTGTTGGCATAAAACAAGTCCAGTATTTTATTGTCTCTAGTGTGGCAGGTTACATATTGTGTGAAGGTGGACAGAGGGCGGGACATACGCAGCTATCGCGATAACATGCGAGAATTCCCTCGGGAGATAGTACGGTCTCATGCTAACGGCTAACAGTTCAATGTTTTTACAGCAGATTTGTTGCTTAATAGCGATGTGTCCAGAGTTACACCATATTTCATTCACAAATACTGCCAGTCCTCCTCCCTTCCTCTTACCGCTCTCCGTTGTCCTGTCCGCTCGGATGAGGTGAAAGCCATCCAGAGATACGAGCGTGTCCGGAATGAGCGCGTTGAGCCATGACTCTGTAAACACCATGACGCTACATTCCCGATACTCCCTCTGATGCAGCGTTAGCGCCGTCAGCTCGTCCATCTTATTGGTGAGATATCTTACATTCCCCATAATGATGGAAGGAAGAACCGGTTTATAACGTCTCCTTCTATCCCGACACCGAGCTCCAGCCCGTTTCCCCCGCTTCCTCCTCCTCAGCTCGCGGGGGATGTCATGCCTCTCATGCGGTAGCACAGCTGTGTTGCTAAGCGCTAACAGCTGATCCCTGGTGTAAACAATAGGAGCGTGGCTCCGCACGGGATCTCCAGACACAGTCGTAAACAGCAAAAATAGTAGTGCAAAAACCAAAACAAGCACCAGTTTGGTGTCCATTGTGCATAAAAACAAGTACAAACACTTAACTAACAAAAAGTAAAACTTAAGTACTTAAAAGTAAGGAAAAAAGTAAGAAAAAACTCAAACGTGAGCAGGAGCTGTTGCAACAGGCAGCCACCTCTGCGGCGCCTTCCGTTAATAAAGGGGGTAAATACTTTTTCACAGCACTGAATAAATGGTGGTTAATAAATTGAAAAAGAAAATCTTCATAAATGTATCACTGCCTCACAGATTCTAAAATCACTCAAACAGTTTAATGTTAGACTTTCACGTAAATTTTACATTTAATTTGTTAAATCTGACAGTTTCACTTCTGACCCTGGATAAAGAAAAAACCCCGGGTAGAGGAGCTGAGTGAACGTGGTCTGAACTCTGTGGAGGAGCTTCATTGTATCAGAGACGCTGTAGAAGGACAGAGTTCCTGCTTCATAATCCACATACACTCCTATTCTAGAGGAACTCGGCATTATGGGAATTTTAGTCTCTTTGTTATTGGGCCTGAATAGAAATCCGAATGGAGAACACTCTAATCTCCAGGACTGATCATTACATCCAAACAAACACTCACCACCATCTCCCTTCCTGCTGATGCTTTTATATGACACTGCTATATAAACCCCATAATTCCCACTCCACTCAACCTCCCAGTAACAGCGTCCACTCACACTCTCTTTACACAGAACCTGAGGCCAACAATCAAATCTATCTGGATGATCAGGATACGACTGTAATGTTCTACTGCAGGTCACCACTTTGTTCTCCTCAGACAGACGGAGGTTTTTATTTACTGTGTTTGGATCCAGTGTGAACCGACAAACATCTGGAGAGGAAACACAAAATAAACCAATTAACATAGAAGAGAGAGAGAGAGTGTGTGTGTGTGTGTGTGTGTGTGTACACTATGTGTGTGTACAGTGTATGTGTGTGTGTACAGTGTGTGTGTGTACAGTGTGTGTGTGTGTGTGTGTGTGTACACTGTGTGTGTACAGTGTGTGTGTGTGTGTGTGTACAGTGTGTGTGTGTGTGTGTGTGTGTACACTGTGTGTGTACAGTGTGTGTGTGTGTGTGTACAGTGTGTGTGTGTGTGTGTGTGTACAGTGTGTGTGTACAGTGTGTGTGAGAGAGAGAGTGTGACTAAACAAACACACACACACAAACACTGTACAATCACACAAACTCTACACATACACACAAACACTGTACAATCACACAAACTCTACACATACACACAAACACTGCACAATCACACACATTAGACAAACACTACACAATTACACAAACCCCACACATATACACAAACTCACACATACATTACACAAACACTACACAATCACACAAACACTGCACAATCACACAAACTCTACACATACACACAAACACTGTACAATCACACAATCTCTACACAATCACACAAACTCTACACATACACACAAACACTGTACAATCACACAATCTCTACACATACACACAAACTCTACACATACACACAAACACTGCACAATCACACAAACTCTACACATACACACAAACACTGGACAATCACACAAACTCTACACAATCACACAAACAATGCACAATCACACAATACAAACGCTACACAAACACAACACGAACACAAATACACAGACACTACACATACAAATACTACTCAAGCACACAAATGCAACACAAACTCATAAACACTACACATACATGCAGTCACTAAACATGCATACAGACACTGCACAATTACACAAACACAAAAACAAATGCTACACAAACACATGAACAACTACACAAAAATACACAAACACATACATTACACACACTACACATACACACAGATAATACTCAAACACACACAAATGCTACACAAACACACACATACATTACACAAACACTGCACATATACACACAGACACTACACATACACACAGATAATACTCAAACACACATAAATGCTACACAAACACACAAACACTACACAAACACACACATACATTACACAAACACAACACATTCACAAACAGTACACAGACACACACCAGCAACACACAATCCAACAACAAACACACACACAGTAATGCTAATAAAGCTTTTTGAATTGTGTGTTTCAGTGTTTCAGTGTGCGCGCACACGTGTAAATGTGTATAAGCATGTATGTGAGTGGGTGTGTCTCTGTAACTGTGTGAATGTGTGTTGGTTTATGTTAGTGTGTGTGTGTGTGTGTGTGTGTATTTCAGTGGTTTCTGTGACTGAATGATTGAGACTCATAAAATCTCCTGGATCATAAATATACAGACAGCAGTTTAAATGATTGTTTTACTTGTTTTAACTTCATGGCCTCTGAAGTTCTTGGTGATTTTAAATAACTATTGAAGAAGAGTACATGGAACCGTGGTCTTTGGCAGGGACTCAAAATGTCCCTAATCTGAGGCATGATCACTGTCAGAACGATGTCACCACTGTCCAAACAAATTCAAAAACAGATAAAAAAGTAATTGCAATATATCAGTCTGGAAAAAGTTACAAAGCCCATTCTAAGGTTTTAGTACTTCAGCGAACCACAGTAAGAGCCATGATCTCCAAATGACATCTGGAACAGTTAAGATTGCTTCAAGAGCTCATCAACGTCTCATCAAGGAAAATATACAAGAACCCAGACAAACATTTAGGAAACCGCAGGACCTGCTGTCCTCAATTTAGATCTGATTTAATGATTCCAGTATTAGAAGGAAACTGAGCACAAATTAAGTCCATGGGAGAGTCAAGTAGTAAAATCACTGTTAACTAAGAGGAACATAAAGCCTCGCCTCTCATTTACCAATATAAGATCCTTAATGACCCTCAAGCATTTTGGTGATGATGTTCTGTGAACTGATGAGTCAGAATTCTTATACTTGCAATGAAGTTAAAACAGCATTTTACAATAAAAACATCTTACTAACAGTCAGTCATGGTGGTGGTAGTGTGATGGTGTTTTAGGGCTAAAGAAGAACATCTGGTCATCAGTCCATGATTTAAAGATTAAACACCAATAACAAGAGCAGATCTTTGTTAAAATAAATCTGAGGAAATAAAGTTTAGGTTTTGGACTTAATCAAATCTGGACTTGAACCAAACTGAGCTGCTGTAGCATCTTAACTAGTAACGTGTAACAAATATGTAAAATAACAGATAACTGGGGGGTGAAAATACTTTTTCACTGCACTGTGTATGTTTGTGTGCTCGTGAAGAACTTACATTGTAGAAAATCTTCTCTAATAGGTGAAGTAATCCGGACTTTCTTCACTGCAGAAAGAGTAACAGTACAATCACTAATCACAGTTAATACATATTTACACCAGAAACTGTTGCAGGTAAAGCCAGTAAAAAGTTTGGCTTGTTCTCCCAGTGTTTGTCTAAATTGACATTAAGTCTGGGTAATTGACCAAGTGTGAGTGTATTTCATTCACCATGACCAGTACTGGGTTGATGAGTAAATGAATGATGTTGTTAAATGTTCATGTTGGTGGATTTGATTGTTTTGTTTGATGTTTGAGTACTGAAGCATTTTGGAGACAATGGAACACTGAGGGCTTAAACTCACCTTCATCTGGTATCTTCTCACACTGATCTTTCCAGAATTCTTCTACTTTCTCTCTCAGCTGAGATACAGACTTTGTAACATCATCAAATGAGAGGAAAGGACTGATTGTGATGGTGGCTGATTCTGCAGATCCAGCAGGAGCCGAGAGAGAGTGAAAATTCTACATCCAGATAAATAATGTTCACAGAGAAACAACAAGATGATGATGAATCACAAATGATGGACAACAGACATGAAGCACAGAGTGATGTTTCTCCTAATAACATTAACAGTATTTCATGATCTCTTAGAAAAGCTGATTCTGATTCTCACAATTTTTCAGAACCCCAAGTGTTACGACTTTATGGGTCATAATGTGTTTTGTGTAGGTGGGGTTTCCCTATTTTACAGATTTGTGGAAGATGCATGAACATGCGCAAAAGTTACCACCATGTGAAGATGCCTATAAAAAGGAGACCTCAGGGAAGACAGGAGAGGATGCTTTGCTTGTGATGTGGTTTTTGTTGCATTTCCGGCTCTCCCCAACATGTTTGAATGAATGCTAACAATAATCAAGTTTAAGGGAACAAATCTTTCAACAAAAGGCATCAGGTTTTAAAGATTTTTAGTTAAGGGGACGTCAAGTTACAAGGTACCGCTGTAATTTATTACTTGGACTGGTGCAGCAATAATATAATTATTTTTAGTTCTGTTAAAAATAATTCTGTTAAAAATCACTGAGGCCAGTACTGGGCTAGTAAGCAGAAGGTTACTGGTTCAAGCCCCGCGGCCACCACCAAGTTGCCACTGTTGGGTCCCTGAGCAAGGCCCTTAACCCTCAATTGCTCATTGTGTTCAGGTCATTGTGTAAGTCGCTTTGGATAAAAGTGTCTGCTGAAAATGTAAATGTTACCTGGAGGAAATGGACGGGATCCTCTGTGTGTGAAAGCTGTTCCAGTTCAGCATCTTTCCTCTTCAGCTCTACAATCTGCTCCTCCACCTGCTTCAGGACTTTTTCAGCTCGACTTACTTCTGCTGTCTCTCGATCTCTGATCAGATCTTTTAGCTCAGAGCATCTTCTGTTAATTGAGTTGATTAGTTCAGTACAGATCCTCTCAATGTTTTTCACTGCTGTCTGTGCAGAACACTGTTAGAAGATTCAGAAAGAGGAAACGTTTCTCACTCAGATATTTGTCCATCCTTCACATTCATATGTAGCTACTGGCCAGACTAAGACTTTCATCTCATAGCTTGGTGATGGTGCTAATGGCTTGACTTTTCATACCCTTGAAAATGTTACCATCATCATCATGTCCACATGATGCAGTACTTGATACTCTACTTCCCAAATATAAGAAAGAGTTCCAGTCTTCTACCTTCCACCTTAAACTCCAGCACTTCTTCAGTGTTCATCATCACTTTAGTTTTTACTGCATTTATCAGCATGTTATATTTCCTCACAGAACACACCTGCTCCTGTATGTCCTTAATTCAAAATTATATGTGTGGATTAAATCTAATAATACGCAAAAACACCATATATACTGTGAAATGTGCTGGTGGTAGCATATTGTTACAGAAATACTTTTGAGTATCAGGAAACACCAGCCGGGACAGGACTGGGATTCAATTTAGTGATCTTCTCAAGTCAATAATCAATAACAACTATCAATAAGTCAATAACAACAATCAATAATATTCTTGGGTGGCTCAGTCAAAGCCCTAATCTGATCTTATCACCCTTATCATTATTAGCACAACCTTAAAATTGTTGTACAGCATTAATCACCAACTAACCAGGCAGAATGTGAAGATTTTTTGAACAAAAATGAACAAAAATGTTTGTTTATGTTTACAAAGTTACCTGAGATATAAAATATCTCATTTTTAATGGAGATTGGTTTAATGGAGGCGAGTCGGACTGATCCTGAGAGCTTTTTGTTGATAAAACTTACCTTGTGAGACTCCATAGCATTTATCAGCTCACAAAGTTCCTTCTCTCTGTTCTGGATTTTCTCCTGGAATTTTCTCTGGATCTCCAGCAGCTGCTTCTACACAGAATAACAATTCAGAATTTACTTGTATTGTGTACGAGCACCACATAAACAACGTCAGTGTAAATGATAATGAGTTGTTACTTGTTAAAGAGAGCTGTGTAATATTTTTACCTGTTTCTCAGTTCTTTCTGCTGCAGCTGATATTGTATCATGTCCTTTATGATCATCCATGGTACACATCAGGCAGATACACTGCTGATCAGTACGACAGTAAACCTCCAGCAGTTTATTATGCTGAGAGCAGATCTGATCCTGGAGTCGTCTGGAGGCTTTAACCAGCTTGTGATTCTTATAAGCAGAAGATTCATAGTGAGGCTGAAGGTGAGTTTCACACAAAGAGGCCAAACACACCAGACAGGATTTAACAGCTTTGGATTTTTTCCCAGTGCAGGAATCACACTCCACATCTTCAGATCCAGCAAAACAGTGACCAGGATGTGGAGCTTGAAGTTCTGTTTTCCTTAGTTTCTCCACAACTCCAGCCAGAATTGTGCTTCTTCTCAAAACAGGTCTTGGAGTGAAGGTTTGTCTACACTGTGGACAGCTGTATGTTCCCTTATCATCCTCCAGATCCCAGCAGTTATTAATACACACCATACAGAAACTGTGTCCACATGATGTAGTTACTGGATCCTTCAGTGTTTCAAGACAGACTGAACAGCTGAACTCGTCCTGAGTTACTGAATTTTTGGACATTTTTCTACACGTAAACAGAAACACCAGTAAACACAGCAGGTTATTTACAGCAGCTCAGATTTCCTGGTTTAGTTCGTGAGCATCATGTTTATGTTTACTTTTCTCGATTTCTGTTCATTTAAAATTTTTTGATTATCTTTTGTACTCATGCTGTGGGACTTTTAATTTGCAATGTTGTTGTAGTAAGTAGTATAAGACACTAGTTAACTACTACAACCTTCATCTTATCAAAACTTGCATTTCTTAATTTTTGTTAATCTTCTATATTTTATTATTGCTGTACCTTTACTGTAGTACATTTTATGATTCGTTACTGTACCCATGCTTTAGGACTTTTATAATGTGGTTGTAGTAACTAGTACAAGTGACAAGTTAACTACTACATCCTTGGTTGTAGAATTTTTTTTTTTTTTTTTTTACTTTTAATTCTTTATTACTGTACCCATACTGTAGGGTTTGTTTCTGTAATGTAAGTGTAGTGGGTGGTACATGTCACTAGGTAACTATTGCATCGTTTATTATATTAAAATGATTGATTTTAGAATTGTTGACACTATATATTGTTACTGTACCCATACTGAAGTACTTTATACAGTTATATTGAATGGTACATGCCACTGGGTAATAACTACACCTCGGCTTCATGCACTTTGTAGACGCTCCCTTAGCACTTCCTTATCATTTCAACTCAGATGAAGCTCACATTTACAAAATAACAGAAAATAAAAATGTACAGAAAAAACGTTTTAAACATATTTGATTGTAGTTTGTTCCTTGTTTACTGCAGAATCAGTTAATGCAGTTTCACTTATTTTTGGATGTTTATTAGCCGAGAACGAGACGAAAGAAACTCGAATGTCAGGCGAATGTCCAAGACTTCCTGGTTTAGTTCGTGAGTGTTCTGTTCAAAACAAGTGTGTTTAAATCAAATCAACAATCTGAACTACATAAAGTAACAATACACAGTAATGTACAGAAGTGTGGAAATGTATAAACTCACCTGCGTTCATCAACTTCAATTATTAACAAAACTACAAACACGGAACAGATCCACACTCAAACAGAACAGGATCAGATCAGTTTCACTTCTGCTGAACTAAAGGAGAGAGAGAGAGAGAGAGAGAGAGAGAGAGAGAGAGAGAGAGAGACTTTTTTTGACTTTTAAGACACCTTTAATCAACATTTTCAGATAACACCAGCAGTTAAAACCAGCTCAAGGAAAATCCAATGAGACAAGGGAGAAAAAAATTAAAATAAAATTAATAATAAATAAATTATACAACAACGATTAAAACAGTCATATTACAGTGACAGTAATTTAGATATTCATCACCAACTCACCAAGATCACCAGGTTCACACAAAATACCCCCAACCCCCCACACGTCAAAAAAATTATCTACATTATCCATGATGGTATAATATGTAAATTCAATCAATAATCGCTTTCTCACTAAACCTCTGACCATCAAGACTGGATCGGTACCACCACAACCCTTGATCCTGCTCTTCCTTGTGCACCAGATTGCCAATTTTGCGGCACCATACAGAAAATTTAAAAGAACCACTTTATGTCTATTTGTAACAGAGTACTTGGGCCCATAAATAAAAAAACTTTTGTCAAAAAAACCTACAAATCCAATTCCCCAGTTCTTAATTAAATTCAAAAGGGGGTCTAAACGTGAACACTGTAAAAAGACATGAAAAAGTGACTCAGTGGCCCCACAAAAAGGACAGCTGTCACTAGCCGAAGGATCAATCCGTGCCACGTGCCTGTTGGTAGCTAAGATCCCATGCACAATCCTCCACTGGAGGTCACCCACCCTCTTCTGAATGGGTCTTTTGTACAGGGACCGCCAGCTACCCTTAGGGGAAAAACCAGCCCCAACAACCACTGCCCATTTGGTCTCTCTTAAGTCTCGCAAGTTGTGAAAATGCACAGCTTTAACACAAGCCATGTACAGTGACCGTTTTTGTAGAGTGCTAAAGACACCCAGTGTAGGCATTTTGGAAGACAGCAGTGTCCCCTGTCCCTCCTGCCAATCCTCCCAGCCCAAGTCCATCACTATATCTGGAAAAATGGCCTCATCACTCCGACATTGCTCAACAGGGGTCATTCTAAGGTACTCGGACACAGAGGCAGACATATCAGATTTTAAATGGTCTAGTACCTGCCCAACCAGGCGCAAAGACCTAAAACCGACCCGTTCTGCCAGCTGTTCTACCGGTACCCAGTCCATACCTCTCCTTAAGTGGCAGAGCTTAGTAATTCCACTCTGTATCAGACGACCTCTCACAGAGCCTGAAATCTGGCCCAGAGATGGAAAAACCGGGTTAAAAAACAGTGGCTCTTCAAAAATCCATGCAGATGGTACATCACACTCCTTTGAGAAGGAAAACAGTTGCCAAGCCTCCATAGCAGCCGAGTAAAAGGGTGTCAGGCCCCCTAAATCCATGGTCTTCAGTGAAAGAGAGAACAAATGTCTATCCAAGCCCAAACGCCCAGCAGTTCTCAAAAGAGCGCAGGCTACCTCCGTCCAACTGTGATGCTCATGGTACAGCAGGCGTTGTATAGCCTGCAAACGCAAGGCAGCCACTCTGGAACGAATGTCCATGAGCCCTTGTCCCCCCTCTTGCACAGGAAGGTACAAAACTGCAGCTCTCAACCAATGTTGTCCATTCCAGAAAAAATTCACCAGCTCTCTCTGAATATCATCAATAAGTCCCCTTGGTGGATTCAAGACAGTGAACTTATGCCATAAAGCAGATGCAACAAGGTTGTTGGCGACTAGAACTCTACCCCTATATGATAACTGGGGTAGCAACCAAGACCATTTGGACAACCTGGCACGGACTTTCTCCACTACACTTTCCCAATTTTTTGTTTTTGCTTCATCAGTGCCCAACCATACTCCTAAAAACTTCAGACCAGTTCTGCTCCACTGTATACTACCTGGAAGTTGTGGCAAAGAGTCACCCCTTATTTCTGAACCACACCAAAGAGCCTCAGTCTTACCCCAATTTAGTTTTGCGGAGGTGGCCTGTTCATAAACCTGTAATGCATTTTTCAATGCCAAAATGTCTTGTTTATGACGTACCACTACTGTGATGTCATCAGCATATGCTGAAATCTTAACTATGCTGTTCCCAATCTGCAAACCAGACAACCTTTTCCTAAGTGAACACAAAAAAGGTTCTACAGCGAGCGAGTACAACTGTCCAGACAAAGGGCAGCCTTGACGTATTCCCCTTCCTACCAATACAGGAGTACTCAGACCCCCACCCGCCTTTATTATACAAGATGCCCCCGCATATAACAGCTTGATCCAAGAGATAAAACCATTTCCAAATCCAAAAGCCTTCAAGGTTGAAAAAAGATAGCCATGATCTACTCGATCAAAAGCTTTTTCTTGATCAAGCGATAAAAAACCAAAATCTGATCCAGACAGTTTAGCATAATCAAATAAATCTCTAATTAAAAACAGATTATCATAAATGGATCTTTTTGGTATGCAGTAGGACTGATCTTCGTTAATCACCATGTCTAAAACAGTTTTCAATCTATTTGCGATTGAACGAGATAAAATTTTATAATCAGAACACAATAAAGACACAGGTCTCCAGTTCGTCAGTCGGCAAAGATCCCCCTTTTTTGGAATGAGTGACAAAACAGCACGCTGACAGCTTATTGGAAGAACACCAGCACTGGAACTTTCCAGTAACACCTCATAAAAGTCCCTCCCTATAACTCCCCAAAAACTTCTGTAGAAGTCCACTGGTAAGCCGTCTATCCCAGGTGCTCTCCCAGGAGTGAGTTGATATACGGCCTCAGTGACCTCCTCAAAAGTCAATTCATTGTCCATTTCCAGTTGATACTGTTCATCCAGTTGAGGTAAGCCCTCAAGCAGGACATCTGCACTTTGCAGATCTGGAACATCTGCAGTGTACAGGTCTGAATAAAACTCTACAGCCAGCTTCCGAACCTCAACTGGGTCTGTGGCAATCATACCATCCTCTTTACGCACTGAAATCAAAGTCTTATGTACAGATGAGGGCTTTTCCAGATTGAAAAAGAAAGCAGTGGGAGCGTCCATGTCTTGCACAGAAAGGAACCTTGACCTCACCAGTGCTCCCTTTGCTTTTTCATGCAGAATGTCACTCAGCTCCTGAAATTTTGTGGTGAGCTCCGTCCGCAAATCAGGAACATTCTGATTTATCAATGAATTATGTATCCTTGTAATGTCCTTTTCTAAAGCAGTCATAGTGGTTCTTAGTCGGGATGTAGAGTAGGAAGTAAAATCTTGGCAGAAAACTCGTATTTGAGCTTTCCCCACGTCCCACCACTGCATTAGATTATCAAAATCTCCTTTTTTTCCTACCCACTCAGCCCAAAACAGCTTAAAATCTTCACAGAACCTTCTGTCTTGTAAAAGTGACTTATTAAAATACCACAGACAGGGTCTAGGTGTATGAAAATTAAAAGAAAAATCCACAGTACATAAGTGGTGATCAGAAAAAGAAGTGGGCTGTATACTAGATCGAGAAATTGTATCACGTGCACAGTCTGAAACATAAAACCTGTCCAGACGTGCTGCAAACACTCCCCTAGCCTCCACTTTAACCCAAGAATACTGCCTAACAGAGGGGTGTTTCTCTCGCCACACATCTATCAGTTCAAAATCAGAAACAATATTAGTAAGAACACGAGCAGACTGGGGGTGTGGCTCCTCTCCATTTCTGTCTTTAACAAAATCAAGGGTACAATTCCAATCACCTCCTAAGACAACAACATCTTCAGACGAGAAAGATTGTAAAAACTGCCTTAGCTTAGTAAACAGCTCACTTCTCTCTGATCCTCTATTAGGGGCATACACATTAATAAAAATAAAAACATGATCATAAACCTTGGCTCTAATCACAAGTAAACGCCCTGCTACAACTTCATTCACCGATAATACAGTTACTAAAGAGAATTGAGAGAAAAGAATGGCAACCCCTGCACTAACATTCGTCCCATGACTAAGATAAGCCTGCCCCTTCCACCATAAACCCCATTCAGAGACTGAATTATCATCACTGTGTGTCTCTTGTAAAAAACAAACATTTAATTTCTTAAAATTAAAAAGTTCAGAAAAAAGGGCCTGTTTACTCCTATCTCTAAAACCATTTACATTTAAAGTACCCACCCTCAAAACCCCCATTAAAACAGAAAAAAGAGAGAGGGAACAATAAAGCAGAAAACAGGTAAAGAGGACAGGATAAAACTTCTCCCCATGTGCTCTGTATTTATACAGCCTCACGATCAGAGACAAACCGTAAACCACTCCTCACATTTTTAGCTTTTCGGATGGCAGTGATGTGTTTTTTCAAACGGAACCGTTTCTGTTTGGAAAGAATTTCATACCCAACATCTCTTTGCGCCTTCAACACTGAAGCCACAAACGTATCTAAATCCGGGAAAAAATCAGTCACATCCACAGTTTTTCCCTTCGTCATATCCAAAAAAGAGTTGATCTGATCTACAGAGTACAGCATCTCACTTCCAAGTTGACTACCTCCAAAATCAGACACCACAGACATTCTGTCCTCCTCCATGTCCTCTTCTTGGGACACAACTGGACCTGACTGAGCGTCACATATACTCGCAGACATCTGCACTGAAGCATTGGCACCAACAGTGCTCAGGCCTTCCTGAGCACCCCCCTCACCACTTATATGAGCACCCTCCTCACCATTCACCTGAGCATCCCCCTCACCACTTACATGAACACCCTCCTCACCACTCACCTGAGCACCCCCCTCACCACTCTCCTGAGCACTCTCTTTATCACTCACCTTAGCACCCCCTTGCACACTCACCGCACCGCTCACCTGAGCACCCTCCTCACCGCTCACCTGGGTCTCCCCCTCACCACTCACCTTGGCACCTACCACACTTTCACCCTGGCTAGCTTGCTGCTGACCAGCCTCACTGTCTGAAACACTAGTTTTTAAACGCTCACTCACCTCAACTCCACAATGCGCCTCCGGAGCTGGAGCTGTGGACGATCCCTCACCTGAATCCTCAGGAGCGGTATCCGCAGCGTCCCTCTCCGGGGCGCCACCATTCTCAGCTGCGGTAGAATCCCGGTTCTCCTGCACAGTCCTCCGTTCATTCAATGGGCACTCAAAGCGCTTATGCCCTACATTGCCACACTGAAAACACCTCAAACTATCCGTACTGGCGAAGACCAGGTACGAGCCTTCACCATCCGAAACACGGAACGAGGCCTCGAGGGTTTTGTCCGCGCTGTTTAGAATCATGAGCACCTGGCGCCTGAAAGACAGGACGTGCTTTAGTCCTGATTTCTTGCATCCTAGTGGTATGTCCCTGATCTCACCCACAAATTTGCCAAAACGACTCAGCTCCTTTATTATTGGTTCATGGGACATGTACGGGGGAACATTAGAGATGGTGACCTTCGTCACGGGTGTAGAAAGGGGGGACACCGGCACAAAAGTCTCCTGCACCCAAATCCCACTCACTATCAGCTCATTGACCAGCTGTTTATCCTTCAAAAAGACAACCACAGCTTTATTCATGCGGGACGCGGAGTGGATCTGCTCACAGCCCACTTTCTCACCCACCGCGATCAGTACGTCTTCCACTGAGGCGGCAACAGGTGGAACACACCTGAAACCGTTTGATCGGGAAGAGAGAGACGGCGTCCCCGCCACGCGACGAGACGCCATTACTCCCCCCCGACTAGGCTCAGCTAGTTACCGATTACAGTGCACAGTAAATGAAATATAAAGAAAAAAGAATATAAACTCCCAAATAAGACTGTGAGAATTTAAAGAAAAAAAAAGAAAAGTAGTGTAGATTACTCACTCACTTCCACACACACCACCGCTCTCGCAAACTCACACTCGCCCCGCCCACTCCCAGCATGCAGAGAGAGAGAGAGAGAGAGAGAGAGAGAGAGAGAGAGAGAGAGAGAGAGAGAACCATCAACTTCTGGAACCATCTAAATGAGAGCGACCCCCAAACTTATCATTATAAAGCCCTGAAACACCAAGAGCTGAGCAAACATACCAGTCCCCTCATCCAACTGGTCCTGAGTCACTGCACCCATACACCACTAACACACACAGATACACCACTAACACACACAGATACACCACTAACACACACCGATACACTAATAACACACACAGACACTCCAACACACACAGATACACCACTAACACACACAGACACTCAAATAACACACACAAACACATTGCTAACACACACTGGCACACTAATAACACACACTAACACAATAAAGACTCAGGAACAAGAGAAATCTGTAAACCCAATTAGAATAAACCAAATTACACAAAAACTCCGAACTAAATATCTGAATTATTGGGAAACTGAAACTAAAACTCAAAGTAAAATGCAGTGTTATTTGGCCCTAAACAGACACTACAGTGCAGCAGATTATCTCAGCACAGTATCCGACCCTAAATTAAGAAACACCCTGACGAGGTACAGACTGAGCGCACACGACCTGGCCGTGGAGACGGGGCGACACACCCGGTCCTGGCTGCCCCGGGAGGAGAGGTTGTGTCAGCACTGCACTCTCAGTACAGTAGAGACGGAGCTGCACTTCCTCACCCGGTGTACCAAGTACCACCACGTCCGCTCCCAATTCTTCCCTAAATTTAACAACATCATCCCCAACTTTACCTCCCTCCCAGACCCCGACAAACTGCCCCACCTACTGGGGGAGCACAGAGAGAGCTGCACACTAGCAGCACTCTATACTTACACCTGCCACCAGGTGAGGGACAGTGGGTGACCATGTCTCATACACACATACACACACACATGCACAAACTGATTGTTTTACTACCTCATTATTGTAAATATTATACTTTTTATTGTTATTATTTTGCACTGTTTTTATTAATATTTTATTCTATTCTATATTTTTTGCACATGTAACTGTTCTGTATATTTTTGTTCTTTCTTATTTTTATTGTTTATATTTCCCTGTAACTTGCTTTGGCAATACGAATGTCCTTATTTGTCATGCCAATAAAGCTTCTTTTGAGTTTGAGTTTGAGTTTGAGTTGAGAGAGAGAGAGAGAGAGAGAGAGAGAGAGAGGTTTTCACACAACTTTATTTAAACATTCAGGACATCATATCCATAATAATTTTACATTACCTAAGTAAGCAAAGTGGAAGAAAATAAATAAATAAATAAAAATAAAACAAATAGATAGATAAATAAATAAACATTAGTACTTAAAAATTGTAATTATGGTTCAAAACCTTAATATTCAACATCACATAAAATCTTTCCTATACACCACATCGTACGGAATTCTGCAAGATTGTTAACCAGTTTGAAATATGTATATTCAATTCTGATCCGGGCGGCTAACATTCCTCTTAAAATCCCCTCAGCACTAACAGCTCCAGCTCCCCTTATTCTGTTTTTACGGCTTTTCCACACCGCTAACTTAGCGAGGCCTAAGACACAGTTAAGGAGACAGATTTTCTTTCAGTATTTGAAATTGTATTTGACACTACTAATAAATGCTTGATGTGAGAAGCGCTCATCAAATTCTCCAAACCACCTGGATAGTATTTGAAACAGACGACTTAGTCTGGGACAGAGAATAAAAAGATGTTCAACTGTTTCAACAGCTCCACAAAAGGGACAGTTTGACCTCACCTCTGAATTGAAATGGGCTACATGTTTGTTAGTGGCTATGGCCTTGTGGATCAGTCTCCACTGGAGATCTCCAACCTGCTTCTCAATGGGGGGCTTATAAAGAGAATGCCAGTGTCCCTTCATCAAAAGGCCATGCCCAAACACTCCTGACCACTTCCATGCCTGCACCTGTTATAGGACACTCTGATGGCGCACTTAACAGGGGTGTATCAAAGGACAAGATACTGTTCACATCTTCATTCTCTCCTACTCTCAGTGCTGAAACACTGATGGGAGGAAAGCACATGTTCCTTGTATGGATCTGCAGGTGCTGTTGTTCTATCACCTCTCTGCAGATTCCTGGGACTATCGCTATCACTTCATCCAGTATCTGTTTTAACAGACGCATGGAACGTATCCCTGTTGCGATTTGAAGCGATTCTGGCGATTTCCAACCAACCTGTTCCCTAAGATGCCCCAATAATGTGCATCCTGCCCTCACAAAAGCCTCTTTCAAACACCTTGAAGCCAGCAGTCTAAGAGGGAGAAATGGGTTATGAAACAATGGTTCTGTCATAATCCATTCTCCTGGTTCTATTGTTTTTCTATTGATTGAGAGGGTTGTTCGCCAAACTTTCAGCACAGATTGATAAAACGGTGACAAGTTTGTAATTTCTAAGTCTGTCAAATTTAAAAGGAATAACTGGTGATCATAGTTCATGTTTGTTGCTTTTCTGAGTAGAGCGCAAGCAATTCCTGCCCATCCTAAATGTTCTGTGAATAGCAACTTCTGAATGGTCTGTAAACGAAAGGAATCAACACGACTTCTCAGATCGATCAGCCCCTGTCCTCCTTCCTGTTTAGGAAGGTATAATACTGGGGCACGCACCCAGTGTTGCCCAGACCAAAAGAAATCTACCAGTTTGCCCTGGATTCTGTGTATTAACTGCTCTGGAGGTTCTAAAACAATAAACTTGTGCCACAGCATGGAGGCAGCCAGATTGTTTGTAACTAAAACTCTCCCTCTATAGGAAAGTTCTGGCATTAACCATTTCCAGCCAGCCAGCTTTGTTGAAACCTTATCCATCACGCCTTCCCAGTTTTTCAATTGATAATCAGTGGTTCCAAGAAACACCCCCAATACTTTTAGACCATCCCTCGCCCACTGTATATTCCCAGGGAGTTGTAAGTGCTCTATTTGATCCCATTGTCCTAAAAGAAGTCCTTCACTTTTACTCCAGTTAACCCTTGCTGATGAAGCCTTTTCAAAAATAGACAGACATTTACATAGATCTAAAATATCTTCTTTTTCTCTAAAAAACACACTGACATCATCCGCATATGCTGATACTGAAAGGTTTACAGAGTGCTCAGCGAAAGAAAAACCTCTGATGTTTTTCCTTATTCTGTTCAGGAGTGGCTCAATAACAAGGGTGTAAAGCTGTCCTGATAGCGGACAGCCTTGTCTTATTCCTCTCCTGACTGGCAAAGGGTAGCTGAGCCCACTCCCCACCTTCAGCATTACAGCAGCATTATTATAAAGGAGTTTGATCATGGATATAAAATTATTACCAAACCTAAAAGCTTTTAAAACGTTAAAAAGGTACCAACTCTATCAAATGCTTTTTCTTGGTCGATAGATAAAATCCCAACATTTAGATTGTCTCTTATTGATATGTCAATGATATCACGAATTAAAAAAAGATTATCAAAAATAGTTCGACTTGGCACACAATAAGTCTGTTCTATACCAATTATCTTACATAAAACGTTCTTTAGTCTATTTGCCAAACATTTTGAAAAAATTTTGTAGTCCACACACATGAGTGAAACCGGCCTCCAGTTTTTCAGTAACCCCAAGTCTCCTTTCTTTGGTAAAAGTGAAAGCACAGCCCTCTGACTGCTGGACGGTAGCAAACCAGTTTTAATGCATTCTAGAAGTACTTCATGCAAGTCTGTCCCAAGTTCCTTCCAAAAATGTTTATAGAACTCCGCTGGCAGTCCATCCACGCCAGGCGACTTGCCCGTTGACAGTTGCTGGACTGCTTCAGTAAGCTCCTCAAATACCAAGTCCATATCCAGTTCACTGCTGTCCTCTAGCCGCAATGCAGGGAGCTCCTGGAACAGCATCTGCATACAGCCATGATCGCAGCTGTCAGTCCCATAGAGTTCTGTGTAGAACGCTGTAGCCATCCGTCTCATCTCCACTGGGTCGGAGATGATGGAGCCATCTTCTCGCCAAAGATATATCATCTGCTTTTGTTTTACAGCTTTTCGTTCAAGATTAAAAAAGTAGGAAGTGGGGGCATCTACGTACATCTTTAATTGATGCTATTCTTGTTCTTATCAATGCCCCCTTAGCTCTTTCATTTAAAAGACTACTTAATTCTAGTTTCTTTTCTTTTAAAATGTTGATAGTATTCAGGGGGTTTAAGGTGTTATCTATTTCAAACGTTTTAATGTCTTCTTCTAATTTTTTAATTTTATTTTTTAAAACAGCTGTCATATTATAAGTAAAATTTTGGCAAAACACCCTTATTTGTGTTTTCCCAACCTCCCACCATTGTGCTAAACTTTCAAAGTCCCTCTTCTTGACCCTCCATGTGTCCCAGAAACTACAGAAAGAAACACAGAATAATTTGTCCTGAAGTAATTTCATATTAAAATGCCAATAATAGTTAAAACGTTGCAGTTTTTTAAGACATAAATCAACAGAAATCATGTGATGATCAGAAAGGCCATTTGGACTAATAAAAACATTGAATACTCTATTATTAAGAAGTTTGCTAATATAAAATCGATCTAATCTAGCACCAATTATCTGTGAGTTTAAGAACTTCACCCATGTGCACTGCTGGACTGATTCATTCCTCACTCTCCATATATAAATTAACTTAGAATCTTTTGTGATGTTTAGCAGTTCTAAGCTAGACTGTATATGGGGTTCTTCTCCATTTCTGTCCAGTGTGAAGTCTACAGTACAGTTCCAATCTCCTTCTATTATTATATTATCATTTGTATACCTGGTTAAAATTTCCTTTAGTTTGTTAAAAAGCTGTATACGTTCTGTGCCTTTATTTGGTGCATAGATGTTAATAAATACAAACTCTAAACCCATTATTTCTGCTCTTACTAAAAGCAATCTACCTTTAGCAATATCACATTTGTATATTTACATTTAATTCTTTAGAAAAAAGAGTAGCCACACCAGCCCTATTGTTTTCACCATGACTCAGAAAGCAGCTTCCTGTCCACCCCTTATGCCACTCTAATTCATTATCTACATTTGTATGGGTTTCCTGCAAGAAGATAATTTTAACTTTTTTTATTTTAAGAAACTCTAAAATGGCTACCCTTTTATTTTGATCTCTTCCTCCATTCATGTTAAGAAAACCCACTCTTAAAGTCTCCATTAAGAAAAAGTAGAGAGTAATATCACCCATGACAGAAAGATTAAGTGCTGAAGTTAACAGTGACCTTATTTAGATTTTGATTTTTGGAGGGGTATTTTTCCCCTCCTTACACCAGAAGCCAATTTTCTCAAGCGGTACCTTTTTTGCATACTTAGTTTATCCACCTTAGTATTTTTTTGCCAATACACCACAGAAGCAATAAATTTTTGTTTGTCTGTAAAGAATTCTCTGACATTCACTTTTTTCCTAAATGTATCATCCAGAAAAGTATTAATATCCTGAAGTGAATACAGATCATCCTCTGTTGAGTGGGCTATATATTCTGCAATGTCAGAAGTTATTGACATTGTGTCATCATCCTTACCAGTTTCCAGACTTTCATTGTTTATCTCGGGTTCTGAAAGTTCAACGTCTTCACTTATAGAACCTTTTTCTGTACAATCTATATTTAGGGTTTGTGACTTGTTAACAGTAGCTTTCACACTGCTTTCAATTACGACCCTTTCCTCACTGATCTCTTCCACCTTTCCCTCATCAACTTGCACAACACTTCTTTCTTTAACTTTTACCTCACTGCTGTCGTTCTCAACTGGCCTCTTCTTAGCCACCTGTACGCCAGCCTCAGCATCCTTAATTTTATCATTTGCTGTTTCAATTGTGTTTATTACACTTCCAGTATTAATCGTTACATCACCAGACTCTGCTTGCTGCACTATAGTGCCCTGACTCTTCACACCAGCATCACTACTGTGAGCAGCAGGTTCAGCTTCGGTCTCTGTCTGCTTCTCAGACCTTACCGGACAAACCTCCTTAATGTGCCCCACTGAGCCACACTCAAAACAACGCATATCCCCGGTGTTAGCATACAACATGTAGGATTTACCGTCATGTGTGCACCGTAAAGAAACGTTCAGCGTCGGCTCATTTAAAAACATGTAAACTTGTCGGCGAAACGAGAGTACATGTTTTAACGCCTGGTTCTTACAGCCGAGAGGAATCATTTTAATCGGACCCGCAAACTTACCGAACAGAGAGAGTTCACGCTCTATATCCGCATTCGGGATGAAGGGTGGACAGTTTGCTATGGTTACCCGTGTAGCTATTGAAAATAGTGGGGAAACAGAAACAAACATTTCGCCTACCTTTAAACCGGATTCCACCAGTTTGTTTACAAGCTGTTCGTGCTGCAGAAACACGACCACGGCTTTGTTCATTCGGGAGGCCGAGACTATATGCTCGTATCCAACCCGTTCACCTACATCTTCCAACACCTGCTCCACCGATACTCCCACCTCTGGTACACACCGAATCCCATGCCGGAGCGAGAGAGAGGAAGCTCGGCTATGCCGGGCAGCCGTCATCGCGCTACCCGAATGGTTTGTTTCACAAAACCACTCGGTGTGTGTACGGAATTATTAACTATATGTTTAATATGTTTGTGAAACTTGAAACACCCGTGTAAAGTATTTGAAAAATAAAAACAATTGAAAAACGCTCCACAACTTCTCCACTGTGACCCTACACTCACCCAACTCCCAGCATACACCACGAGAGAGAGAGAGAGAGAGAGAGAGAGAGAGAGATGGGACGACAGCTTAAGGTTTTTTATTTTTAGCACCTGGTCAGGGTCACGATGGGTCCTTCTTTACTTGTTAACACTGAATGTAAATCAGGAACACATGCTGCACAATTATTTGAAGGTAACCAATTATCATTCAGTTTAGTTTTAAATAATACACAAACATCTACTTTTTATGTCTCATCCTGCAACTGTTTCACATGTCTTTTCATTAAAGAAATATTTTATAGGAGAGATGCTACACTTACCCGTCCCGCTCGTACTACAGGTAATTATAATGTAAATATTACAATAAACAAATAATAATAAATTTGTTTAACTGCTTTGGACATTCCAACGTCTCCTTGAATTGCATTTATTATTTGCTGAACTTAAAAAGACCCAAATTAAAATATTTAACATTGAACTGACCTTTAAAGTGAAGTTCATCATTATGTACAGACATTGTTCCCATCTAGTGGTGCCAGAAATAAATTACATCCTGTTGCCCGGGTACAGATGTGACTTTTATTTTTTACTGTTACTATTATTATTATTATTATTATTAAATATTATTACTACTACTACTATTTTTTTTATTATTAATAGTGTTATTATTTCTATTATTAGATTAATTTATTTATTTTACTGTTGTTGTATTGTTTGTTTATGTTAACAATAAATGCAATACAAGGGGACATTGGAATGTCCAAGGCAGTTAAACAAAGTTACTTGTTAACATTTTCTGTATTTTTACAGTATAATTTCCTGATTTTTGTCTGGTTGTATTACTTTACCTGAAACACCTGTAGCCAACTCACCCGTCTTTAAATACTCTATAAGCGAGTAAGCGTCATATTCACTAATTACCCAATCCTCATTCACACCTTCACATGTAAACAAACGCTTCCGGTTACTATTGCAGTACCTTCAGAGCTAAAGTTTAAATGTTACTGCCCTTAAAACGTATTTAAAACATACTATCATTAAAATCACAACTTTAAACTTTTAAACTGCACAAAGACTTTTTTCCTGCCTTTTTCTCTCAGTTACAGTTAGATGTATTGAACTGTACTTCTGATGCTCACTGAGATGAAAACCTAAATTAACATCTTTGATACTTTTGTGTATGTTTGTATCTAATAAAGTTAAAAAAATAATGTTATTAAAATTATAAAAAAAAGACATTTAAACTGCACTTCCTGAACCTTTACACACAGGCATTTACACAATAAAGGTAAAAATCAGAATCGGAGTCTAAAAAAGATGTAGATATAAGGGGAAACACCAAGAGCAAACAGAGCTACAATCTAGTGTTTTTATTTCTGAAATAAACATGAAAACATGGTGGCACAGCAGTAAATTACACTAGCCCACCACTGCTGAGATCCAGGGTTTGAATCCTCAGAGGTCCTCTGGGGAGAAAGGGGGCTTTGGATGGATTGGCATCCTGCATGGGGTGGACCCATCATGGCCCTGACCAATTAAAGCTGTGGTAAAACATGATAGTGAATGAATTTGCTTGGGGTTGGATCATTTTAGGTAGATAGGAGTTACCATTAGCTAATGGAAACAGCCAGACCAGAGCTTTGGACAGGCAAATTAACTCAACACCACCTGCAGCTTCCAGCTAAATTTCCCTAACAAATATTAACATATGCAGCAAAACTCCAGTAAAAGAATGAAATCTGAATTTTAACATCAACAAATATGCTGTATTCTCCACCTCAGTAGTGCATTTTTATCTGATTTAAAAAGCAACTATTTATAAAAACACATTGATCTAATTTATTAATCTTAGAAGTTTACTAAATACACTTTTACTTCCTTCAATTCTTAGTTACTTTCAAAAACCTGTACAGCAATAATCCATTTTAATAGATCAGTCATCAGGATCAGTTTCTAACACAAAATATCAGTGTTCATTTAGTAAAAGAAAAAAGTAGATCATCTAATCATCAGTCTTTCTGTTGCTTTAAAATGATTAATATAGAATAGAATTACTCCTACTGCTCATTGTGCTGCTATTCTTCATAATCCCAGTCCTCACAAAACTAAACTAACAATAAACAGAAAAAACATCATCCACAAAAAGCATCCAGAGAAACATAGTTCAGAATGAGGCAGATCAAGCTGAAGAGGGACATGCAAATACTGAAAATGCAAACTACTGGACACACAACCTTCTATCAGCTCATTGTTTGAAATGCAGAAACCAAAACTGAAAGCTTTCTTCTCTGTGCAGTGCTTTACATCAATATTCATCCCTTAAACTTTCCACATTTTGTATTGGTACAACCTAAACTGAAATGAACGGCATAAGTCAGCTGCTAGAATTCCTACAATCCCACAATCAAACATTTACACTGACTTCCTGTTCCTGTCTGAATTTAATATAAAATACTTCTTCTGTTTAAGGTTCTACATGTCTTGGCCCCACAGACATTTCCAGTCTCCTCCAACCCTTTTTACCCACTCACACTATTCGATCCTATGACAGTCATTTGCTGTCTGTTCCTTATTCAAGGCTACATACTTTTGGAGATATGGCTTTTAGCGTGGTTGCCCCAAAATAATGTAATACACCTTTCTGTATGCCTGTGTGTACTTTTTCCCCACACTTCAAAAAGATTTGAAAAATGAAGTAAAATCTGATACAATAACAAATTAAAAATAGTTGAAAAACAGTTTTTTTGACTGAATACCCTGGTGAAAAAAAGTATACTTAAGTATACTAATCTTCAATATGCTAAAGTGCACTAAAGTGTATTATTGTCAAACTAATGATCAATACGCTTAAAGAGTGCTAAAATGGAACAACTATTTTTGTACTTAATATACTTTAGTTGTACATAAATAATACAAAAGCTCAACTTTAAGTGTACTAAACTGTACTAAATTGAGACAATTTTAAGTATATTTAATTCAATTTAAGTATACTACTGCATGTGTATTTAATTCCGTTTCACATACACTTAAAATTAAATTGAAGCACATTTAATCAGTATTTCAAGTGCACTTAGAGTACATTAAAATAGCCTTTAAATATATTTATTTTAGAGCCAAAACATTCCTACACTTCTTTGTAGTTCAGAGCAAAGCTTCACAGCCAAGCACTGATCTCTGAACTACGAACAGCAACCAGTAGGGGTCGCTATTTTTTTATATTTTGAGGTGTTGTTCAGACTTTTAGCAGAAGCGGGGTTCAAACCCTTGACTTTCACATGCCAGTTCTTATGTGTTAGTGTGTTTTACCGCTGCGCCACCGGAGCACTATAAACACAGGTACACCTACCTCATGGATTCCTTATGACTAGATATGTAAAGATGTTTGTTGTTAACGCTTTATTGTTCTAGTCACTTTAAAATACACTTGGAATATTTTTGAAAATTTTAATTTTTAAAACAATTTAATTTTAATGTTTTGGAAATGTTAACTTGTTCATTCAAGTACACAATACATTTTTATGTAGTGAATTCTTTGCAAGTATAATCACAGCATCATGTGAAATCCATTAATTACATGCAAAGTAAAAACACATAACATAGTATTAAAAAGTACCTGAATATGTTATTTAATATGATTAATTTATTTTCCATATTAAAATGAAAGAAAAATGAAATATTTTTAAAATAACAAATACACTATTAACGTTTTACCAAAAAGTAACAATGTTAAAAAATACAAATTGTTTAACATTCTTTGCAAACATCTATTATGAAAACAAGTATATGAGATGTATATTAAATTTAATGAAAGTTAATTTTAACTACAAGTATACTTCATGGTAATGTATTTATTAAAAGTATAATTATAAGTATACCTATATATAAGGTTGGTATTGCTACATATGTCATTACAGTGCTCATAAATACATATATTTTAAAGACAAAAAGTGGAAGTATATTTTTACTCTAAAATAAATATATTGTGGCGCCGGCGAGCAGGAAGGAGAGTGTCAGGGCCTCGAGTGAGCTGCCCTTGGCAGTTCACTCAGTGGATTAGGACATACACTCAGTGGATTAGGACATACACTCATTCATACACACATACATTCATACAACAGACAAACATTTAAGTTGCCTATCCAGCTCTCACCGCAGCCACCCAGTCTCCCACACTGGGATACACGCTGACGGTAAGCCTGGATACCACGGCCGCAAGGCTTTCTGGGTATAGCCCTTGCCGGCTCCTCCCACTGACGCTACAATATTTAAAGTTTTTTTTATAATATATATTTTAATGTACTCCAAGTGCACTTGGAATACTGATTGTGCAGTTGTGAAGTGTGCTTTAATTTCACTTTTAGTGTATGTGAAACATGGAGTTAAATACACATGCAATATACTTAAGGTAAATTAACTACTTAAAATAGTTCCAATTTAGTACAGTTTAGTACACTTAATACAATTACAGTTGATCTTTTGTATTATTTTTGTACAATTACAGTATAATTAGCACTCTTTAAGTGTATTGATCATTAGCGTACTGAAGATCGGTATACTTAAGTACAGTATACTTCTTTTCACTATGGAAGTAACTTTATGAAAAAATACACCTAAGTAAACCTTTGTATAATGTATTAAAAGTGTGCTTTAACTGAATTACTACAACAGTTGTTTAACATACTTTGCAAAAATATACTAAACATGTATTTCAAAACAAGTATATGAGAAGTATATTAAATTAAATGAAACTTAAATGTAACTAAAAGTATACTTCATGGTAATGTGTTCATTAAAAGTATACTTTTTGATAACTTTTGAAAAGTATGATAAAAGTTTACTTGCTCAACGTATGACATTAATATATTTTTAACATGTTTGAAATAAGTACAGACATTTGCTAGTTTATTTATTGTGTACTTAGACAAATCTTAGTATATTTTAAGTACATTTAAGTACACTTTTTTTCACTAGGGTAATTAAACAGGAACACTAATAAGCAATTCAAATTCAATTGATTTGGTGGTGTACAAAATTCTGTAATGTCATTTAACTTTGTC
Organism: Trichomycterus rosablanca; assembly: GCF_030014385.1. Lineage (NCBI taxonomy): Eukaryota > Metazoa > Chordata > Actinopteri > Siluriformes > Trichomycteridae > Trichomycterus > Trichomycterus rosablanca. The sequence continues at coordinate 57,708 of NW_026947030.1, read as the reverse complement.
ATTGCCTTCAAATGACTCTTTATGTGATTATGATTAAAGTAAACATTTAATTAAAACCAATAAAAGGTACTTAGAGAGTCAATGGGCTAGTGAATGTGCCAGTGCCAGTATGATTATGACCCAAATAGGGCTGCACATAAATGTTTTTTTCCAATTAATCAATTCATCTAATAACTACAGTGCTGTGAAAAAGTATTTGCCCCCTTACAGATTTTGTTTTTTTGTTTTTGCACATTTGTCACAGTTAAATGTTTCAGATTATCAAACAAATTTGAATATCAGACAAAGATAACCTGAGTAAATACAAAAAGCAGTTTTTAAATGATGATTTCATTCATTAAGGGAAAAAAGCTATCCCAAACAACCTGGCCCTATGTGAAAACCTATTTAATTAACTGTGATTAACCACAATTTTGGGAAAGCTTGGTTCAATTTCACTAGCCACACCCAGGCCTGATTACGGCCAGAACTGTAGAATCAAGAAATCACTTAAATAGCACCTGTCTGACAACATGAAGTAGCAAAAATATCTTAAAAAGCAACACATTATGCCCCAATCTGAAGAAATTCAAGAACAGATGAGAAACAGTCATTGACATCTATGGAAAAGATTAAAAGCCATTTCTTAGGTTTTGGGACTCCAGCGAACCACAGTGAGAGCTATTATCCACAGATGGAACATTCCCAGGAGTGGCCGGCCTACCAAAATTACTCCAAGAGTGCATCGATGACTCATCCAGGAGGTCACAAAAGAACCCAGAACAACATCTAAAGCACTGCATGCCTCACTCATCTCAGTTAAAGTCAGTGTTCATGATTCAACAATAAGAAAAAGACTGGGCAAAAATGGTATCCATGGGAGAGTTCCAAGGCAAAAACCACTGCTGATCAAAAAAACCCACAAAGGCCCATCTCACATTTGCCAAAAAAACATCTTGATAAACCCCAAAACTTTTGGGAAAATATTCTGTGGGCTGACGAGACAAAAGTGGAACTTTTTGGAAGGTGTGCATCCCTTTACATCTGGCGTAAAACTAACACAGCCTTTCAGACCAACAGTCAAACATGGTGGTGGTAGTGTGATGGTCTGGGGCTGCTTTGCTGCTTCAGGACCTGGACGACTTGCTGTAATTGATGGAACCATGAATTCTGCTCTCTACCAGAAAACCCTAAAGGAGAATGTCCGGCCATCAGTTCATGACCTTAAGCTCAAGCGTACTTGGGTTCTGCAGCAGAACAATGATCAGCACACCAGCAAGTCAACCTCTGAATGGCTGAAAAAAACAAAATGAAGATTTTGGAGTGGCCTAGTCAAAGTCTGGACTTGAATCCGATTGAGATGCTGTGGCATGACCTTAAACAGGCCGTTCATGCTCGAAAACCCTCCAATGTGGCTGAATTAAAACAATTCTGCAAAGAAGAGTGAACCAAAATTCCTCCACAGAGATGTGAAAGACTCGTTGCCCATTATCGCAAATGCTTGATTGTAGTTGTTGCTGCCAAGGGTGGCACAATCAGTTATTAGGTTTTGGGGGTAATTACTTTTTCACATAGGGTCAGGTTGGTTTTGATAGCTTTTTTCCCTTAATAAATGAAATCATTATTATAATTCACTCAGGTTATCTTTGTCTGATGTTGAAATTTGTTTGATAATCTGAAAAATGTAAGTATGACAAAAAAGCAAAAACCAAAGAAATCTGTAAGGGGGCAAATACTTTTTCACATCACTATATGTGATGGTTGTGTGACCTGAAAATGTAAATTAATTCCTGTTAAAATTCAGACTCTCTCTCTCACCTTTAGTTCAGCAGAAATGAAACTGATCTGATCCTGTTCTGTTCGAGTGCGGATCTGTTTTGTGTCTGTGTTTGTAGTTTTGTTGGTAATTTAAGTTGATGAACGCAGGTGAGTTTATACATTTCCACACTTCTGTACATTACTGTGTATTGTTACTTTATGTAGTTCAAATTGTTGATTTGATTTAAACACACTTGTTTTAAACATGACGCTCCCAAACTAAACCACCTGCTGTAAATAACTTGCTGTGTTTACTGATGTTTCTGTTTACCTGTAGAAAAAGGTGTTCAGGCCCTTGAGCAAGGCCCTAAACCCTCAATTGCTTAGACAATATATACTGTCACTGTACTGTAAGTCGCTTTTGGATAAAAGCGTTTGCTAAATGCTGTAAATGTAAACTTTTCTTCTTACTCGCTTTGGTGAATGTTTTACAATACGTGTTTTTATTCTTGGATTTCCGTATTGTCAAAAGAAGAAGAAATGTCATCTGCTTAATTTTATTTTGGGACAGGCAAAACTGGCAATGTATTCTATTCTATTATATTCTATATTTGTTGAAGTGAATTAGTTTTGATGTACGTGATGGTTGTGTAAATGTAAATCAATTTTTGTAACTCAAATCAAACTCAAACTCTCTTTCACCTTTAGTTCAGCAGAAGTGAAACTGATCTGATCCTGTTCTGTTGGAGTGCGGATTTGTTTCGTGTCTGTGTTTGTAGTTTTGTTGATAATTGAAGTTGATGAACACAGGTGAGTTTATACATTTTCACACTTCTGTACATTACTGTGTATTGTTACTTTATGTAGTTCAAATTGTAATTTTTTTTTTAAACACACTTGTTTTGAACATGACGCTTACAAACTGGAGGTTTACTGTCGTACTGATCAGCAGTATATCTGTATGTTGTGTACCATGGATGATCATAAAGAACATGATACCCTCTTGATCTATTGATCATTAGTGTGACAATAATACACTTTAGTGCCCTTTAGCATATTAAAGATTAGCATGCTTAAGTATACTTTTTTTTCACCACTTAAAGAATGCTAAAATGGAACAACTATTTTTGTACTTAACCCTCCTATTACCTTTGGGGTCAATTTGACCCCATTCAATGTTTAACGTCTTTAAAAAATTGATTGACATAATTTTTTTTGCTTCATATTTAATGACTTTTCCTAATTTAATGGGGACAACTGAGTAAATATAAAATTAACATGAAAATATGTTTTTAACGTCCTGTACGCATGTTGTACGCATCAGTGTTCTTTGGGGTCAATTTGACCCCAGACTGTTTTAGCTGTATAAAACATATAAAAAATATCAACATTTTACACACATTTGTTTTGGTTGTTTAGGATTGTTATGTTGGTGCGTGAATCAGAGGATGACACAAGTTTTCAGTTTATTGGCTTTACTGAACTCTTTTCCAACAGCTTCCATTCCATACATACGTACTGTGGGGATTTTGGAACAACTCGACCCTGTATTCTTAATAATCGATAGGCCTTAGAATGAACATGTAAGATCTGCACGTACACAGAAACATTAGCATAAGAAAGCGGAAGCTGCAACTGCACAAACTAGAGAAAAAAGATGAACAGGGTCAAGTAGAGTTTGCGGAGGTCAGCAGCCGGCCTAAGTGTTAGACAACAGACTAAACAAAGCATGTAAAAACAAGAAGTGTATGCTAATTCAGACAAACAACTTGAGTTAACTTTAAAATCTGCCCAGAGATAGAATGATTCTAGAAATCGCCATATAAGGTAACAACTAAAACTTCGACCGAACATCCTGGTGGGGATAGCTTAAAAAGGGTCGGATTCTAACAATCGAGAGAATTAGAGATGGACGGAGAGAGACAGAGAGAAACTTGCAGTGATCGATCACTTCAGAGCTCAGAGACTTCCTTTCTTTTTTCCTAAATAAATAATTATATTTTAATTGCTAATTCTGAGGTTCCTAGTCTTCATTCGACAAAAGATTTCATCGAGATTCCTAACAAAATGGTAGCAGAGGATGGTCGAATGAGGAACTGATTGGCTGATCCCGTGTGGGGCAGAACCAGGAGTCTGACTGATTGTTCTACACTCACTCAGCGCGCAAAAGGTAAGAACGGACCCATTGTGTCTATATTTAGTTGCATTATTATTTAGTGAAGTGAGTGTGGAACATCAGACAGATTCTGTAAGTGTTTTAAATGCAATTTCAAAATTGTTCATAGGCTTGAATAAGGAGTCTCTGAGTTGTTATATGTGTTTGTGAAATATTCAGAAGTACATAGGGGTTATTTTAGAGTCCGTGCTGCTTAGGCTGTTAACGAGGTCAGCTGAGGCTGTTAACGAGGTCAGCCAGGTACTAGTACTGATTGTGTAAGGACTCTTTTGGGGTATAATCAAGACTTTTACGCCGGCGAGACAAGTAACTTGATTTTTGGGTGCGCTGTGAGTAAGGGGCAAAGGCTCACAGAAGGTGAAGAAGGTGGGGCCCCGTGGGTTCCTCACGGCGCTAGGAACTGGACAATTCAATTTGAAATCGGGGTTACATCTGTGGAATTTTCCCAGTTTTCCGTTGCACGCAGGGAAACCCTGTACCTACCGGGTGGTAGGTTTTGGAGTTAGACGGTAAGGGATATAGGCTCACATACGGGGAAATAGGTGAGGTCCCGGGATTCCCAAGGTTGGTTTGTAAGGTCTGAAGTCAAGGGTACAGGCTCACATATGGAGAAAGAGGTGAGGCTCTGTTTCAGACGGTAAAGGTCCTGTTTAGAAACACCTGTGGGTCGTTCTCCTGCGTCCTGAGAAAGGACACCCTAAATTGGTACTAAATTCCCAGGTTGTAAATTCTATATTCATGTACTTCTGAATTAAAGGTACCTTTCGTTTGTTTGTCTATTGCTTGGCTTGTTTGTCCATTTTTGGTTTGTTTGTCTGTTGAGGAAACAGTGCTTTGAGTAAATGTGGGAAGTTTGTGTGTGTGACGCAGTGTATATGTGAAAATTTGAACGAGAGTGTTAAACCAGCTGATGTGTTTTTGTGAAGTAATTTATTGTATTTTATAAGTGTATTTTGGTGAAAAGCGTATTTTTGTGTGGTACCAATTGTGAATTATTGTTCAAAATGTCAAAAATTACCTGCAAAGAACTAAAAGAAAAGGCGTTGGGGCGGCTTGAAGTCACCACCCCTACTAATCTAAATTTTGTCAAAAGCAGTAAAGTTGTTTGAACAATGGGAAATCCAGGACATGTATCCCAAACCTGATTCTCCCGCTCCAGGTCCATCAGCTAGGAAGGAGTTGGTGGAGTTCCAGGTCAAAATGGTTGGCTTAGCCAAAGCAAAAATTAATAAGGGAAAAGTTCAGAATCTGTTGTACAAAGCTGAAGTGGTCAAGGCAGAAGATAAGGTTGCTCTTACTAAATTGTTGGTTCAACATATGGGAATTATTATGCTTAATGCTGGTGAAGGTGTAACGTGTGAATCTGCAGCGCCGTCTGCCCCCACACTTATTGTGCATGATGTTGCTGAAGGTACGTGTGCAGCGCCGTCTGCCGAGAGAAAGCTTGATGCAAAACCGCCACCGTATGTTGTCGCAAAAGGGTGTAGTCTGCCTTGCAGAGAAAACGTCCGTATTTTCACTCAGAGTGCTGACGGCAGTGATGAGGAAGTGCAGAGTGTGTTGTCTGGCTTGGTTACTGATGATGAAGGAACAATAACGTTGCAGCTAAGAGGTGGTACTGTTTTTGGTGTGGTGCCGGAGATAGAGGACCTAAAAGAGACTTTGAGTGAAATGAGCCGTTTGCTGCATGCCCGTGAAAACGCGAAGAGCGTTGCCAATGCAATTAGTGAGCCTACCCTGGTAGAGGTTAGAGAAAACACCAGAAGGGAGACATTAAGTATGGAACTGAGTCCAAACGCTACCAGCACTCCAGCTGCTGCTGCATCTAATAGAAAAGAGGAACTGGTGGTCAAGGGCCATAATCTAGAGTGGGAATCTCCTGCGGACAGGAAGAAAACCACAGCGAACCTAGAGGGGACTGCTAAAGCCCCTGACAGTGAATCGAGCCTGAGAGGTACCATGGCGTCAATGACGGAGACACTTAAACAGATGTCAGATAATTTGGAGGGTTTCAGAAGTAGTATTATCTGTGGTGACAGATCGCATAAGGAGGAAGAGCCAGGTGTCAGGTATCATCTCAGGGAAAGAGTCCGTGGAATTAACATCCCTGCTTTTGGTTATAGTGCGTCAGGGTTGACAGATAGGGAAGTTAGACAGTACCCTCTGCTCCCAACAGGGGGAGGCAGAGAAGACTATGTTCCATGGTCCCACCGCGACATGCAGGCATTGGCTGATCAGTTGCCAGTCCTGATGAAGGGGGCAGGACCATGGATAGCTGAGTTTGAGAAATTGACTGCGGGAGATAAACTGTGTCTTGGTGATTTGAGGGCAATCATGAATAGAACCGACAATGGCGAACAGTGGAGGTTGCTGGAGGTTGGCATAGGTATCACTGCAGTAGGTGACCGCACTGAGTTTGATCGTTACAGAAACGTATTCTGGGGGTCTTTAAAGAGAACGTATCCAACCCAGCCTAATTACAAAGCCTTGGCAGGCGTGGCTCAGAAAGAAGGGGAGGATGCCAGAGAATATTTGCATAGGCTGAGACAAACCTGGAAAACTGAGACAGGGTCTAGGTGGGATACCTCAGCCACAGTGTCTTACCTTTTCAGGCATCAGGTTGCAGCTGCCATGCCCGAGGCTGTTCAGACTAAGCTAGAGAATGTCGTAGGTCTTGTGGGAAAGCCGGAAACTGAGTGGGAAGCAGTGATAATCCATTATTTATCCAAGTACAATCAAAAGCAGAAGCTGATTGACACAGAGGCTGCCGCCTGTCAGTTGAAACTGAGTAAGCTTGCGTTGAACAAGGAAGTGAAACCAAAGACACAGATGTTGCTCACTGACGAGTCCCCTGCTGTGACCATGGTCGCGGTGCTTCAAAACCAATCTACAGGTAAAACAGAGCAGGCTCCAACCTCGGCACCTGCTGTCCAACCTGCACCTGTGGCTGGTCCGGCTGTGGTGTATGTGCAGGCACCTGATCAATACCAAGGGAACAGACATAATAACCAGGGCAGAAGGCCTTATAGAAGTAACCAGGGCAACAGACAAAATTATCAAAGTTTCCAAGAACAACAGGGGGGTCCAAGTTATTATCAAGGCCCATTTCCTCGCAATTTCAGATGTTGGACTTGTGGTCAGGAAGGACATATTGCCAGAAACTGTCAAAATCGGGGACAGCAGCAAGGGGGGCCGTATCCTGTGCCAAATCAGTCCTTGGCCCCATACCAAAGCCCTGGGGGTCCACAAGGATGACATTATTGATGGTGCCCAGTTGCCACACCCTCCTCCAACCTGTCTCCAGAGCCAATATTAATTGCCAGAGTAGGAGGGGAAAGCGTTGAATTCCTAGTGGACACTGGAGCCACCACATCAGTCCTAAAGGACAGTGTGTGGGCTTCCAGGTTGTCTGATAGGTCAATCAGCGCCACTGGCTTCTCGGGAACACCTAAACAACAGTACTTCACTGTGCCATTGGTTCTGGAGATGGGCGGAGTGCTGATTACACATAGTTTCTTATTTTCACCAAATTGCCCTGTCAACCTTTTAGGAAGAGATCTGCTTTGCTACTTTTCTGCTACAGTGCAGTGTCTGTCTAACGGCACTGTGTCCGTTTCCTTTGGGGAAATTCAACGGAGTGTAACCAATTGCAGGCTTTTAATGATGACTATCGACCCTGACATTACACCTAGGTCTTGTGACATTTACTGGGGACGTCTTCTAAACCCAGATGACGTGGGGGGACCTGGTAACATTTCCTATGTTTTGCATGTTTGGAAACCTTGGCTGATGTCCATGTCATGTTTGGCCCCACCTGAGGATCCGTTGCATTGCACGATGTATTACGCTAGGGAGCAGGACGATGTTTACCAGGATGACTGGGATCTGGATTGGACTAATCATTTGGGTCTTTTCCACAGCAATGCAGTTTTTCTGGGTCCTGAGGGAGTGGCCACCAGTGTACAACTCACACGAGATCAAAAAGAGGTCTTCAGGACTGAACCTGACCAACCCAGTTTTCCTCACATTTCTTTACTTTTATCCACAGGACATGAGGCCAGATCATTGGGCCCTATGGTCACCAAAGCCAGGTCCCTGAGGTTTCATCCCACTGAAATAGAGCACTTGAAACGCTCTGAGTGTGGCAAGTATTGGAAAATCACATGTGCTTGCACTGACATTGCTTTGTATGAGCATCTTCAGGTCTCCAGGTCCCATGGCAGAGAACATTCTAATCACCCAGATTCTGATTCCGTCTTGTCCAAGGTCCCAGCTCACCTTTGGACTACCTGCAAAGTAGACGTGGGATGCGTTCCACATCACATCGCACCTATCTCACTGAGGCCAAATGCGACTGTTGTTCGCAAACCACAGTACCAGTTAAAGCAGGAATCGATTGACGGCATTCAATCTACAATTTCCAACCTACTGCAGGTGGGTGTTCTTGAACTGACCTGCTCTGATTGGAACACGCCCATTTTGCCTGTTCAAAAACCTGGCAGAGAAGAATCCATGACCTTAGAGCCATCAACGATGTCACTGTCACGGCGGACATTCCTGTTCCGGATCCTTACAGAGCCCTACAGAACATTACTCCAGACCATTGTCATTTCACAGTGATTGACTTGGCTAACGCTTTTTTCAGTATTCTTTTACCATCTCACATCAAACCAATCTTTGCCTTCACTTTCAAAGGCCTACAGTACACCTACACCCGACTACCGCAGGGCTATAAAGACAGTCCTGGCATTTTCAATCAATGCTTGTTGAAGGACTTGACTGTTCTTATAGACAGGGGGCAACTTTCTATTGGCACTATTCTCATCCAGTACGTCGATGATCTCCTCATTGCTTGTCACACCGAATCTTCTTGTCTTTCAGACACTCTCACAGTGTTGACACATCTTTCTGAACTTGGCTACAAAGTCAACAAGTCCAAGATACAGGTTTGCAGGCAAGTGGTCACTTTCTTAGGAAGAGTCATTTCCAGCAGAGGGCATGCCCCAACTGCTTCCACTCGACAATCCATCCTGCACTTCCCAAAACCCATCAAGGTCCAACATATGCTTTCCTTTCTTGGCTTGACTGGTTACAGCAGGAATTACATTCCTGATTACACAGGTCTCACCAGCCCTTTGCGTGCTGAAGTCACCAGACTAGGACACAGAAACACTTCCGCTTTTCTAAAATGGTCTGTTGACCTGGAGCAGGCCTTCATTGCCACAAAACAGGCTCTTGCTAATGCCATCAACCTGCAGTCCCCGGACTACGCCAGACCTTTCCACCTTGATGTTTCTGAAAGAGCTGGCATTGTCAATGCTGTACTCTTTCAGAAAGGGGGGAGTACAGACAGAAAAGTTTTGCAATTTCACAGTTCAAAACTTGATCAAGTGGTGTTGGGACAGCCTGGATGTACAAGGCACATGGCTGCTCTAACCATAGCAATTGAAAAAACAGCGCACATTGTAATGTGTCACCCCCTGCACATTAACACCAACCATGGAGTGGTGGCGTTTCTGACTTCTTCAGCATTCACACTGTCACCATCCCGAAAAAATAAGATCCAAAATGTCCTGACCCAACCACACATTTCTTATGTGACAAATAACAATCTAGTTAACATTGCAGAGGCTGTCCAAACAGACCCTGAATCAGGACCACATGAGCTGTTGAAACTAAGACCTGACTTACAGACTGAACCCTTGGAGAATCCAGATGTGGTGTTTTTCTGTGATGGGTGTTGTTATAAAGGGGACCAGGGACTAGTGGCTTCCTATGCAGTGGTAGAAATGACTAACGAAGGGTTCATCACTAGAGAGGCAGAGATCATTCCACAGCCTGCATCAGCACAGCTGGCTGAAATCAAGGCACTGACAAGGGCACTGAAGTGGGCATGGAGAAGGGATGCCAACATATACACTGACTCAGCGTATGCTTTTTCAGCCGTACACATAGACGGCCCTCAATGGTTGAGGAGAGGGCTAGTAACAGCACAAGGTACACCCATTAAACACCACAGGGAAATCAAGGAACTCACTGATGCAGCTCATTGCCCAAGGAGGGTAGCAGTGATCAAATGTAAGGGACATGCAAAAGGCGATGACTTTGTGGTAGCTGGAAATTATGCAGCAGATGCAGCAGCCAAAGAGGCTGGAGGTTATTGCATTACTAAAATAATGGTGTTGGGGGAAGTAGGACTTCCAGAATTGACCACTGAGCATGTGCAACAGATTCAATCTAAGGCCATGGCATATGAGAAAAATGTGTGGCTCAGTAGGGGGGCAAAGGAAATTGATGGTATCTGGAGGGGTCCGGAGGGGAAGGTGGTGGCTCCAAACGCTCTGTTGCAATTGCTAATGAAAGAAACACATGGACCAACTCATGTAGGGGTCCCTGTAATGCTGCTAACCATCAGTGAGAACTGGTGGCACCCGTGTTTAAAAGACATGATCAAACAACATGTCCGTGAGTGTGAGATTTGTCAGAAATCTAACCCAAAGCCAACTCTCAATCCAGGGCCTGGACAGTTTCCTGCTCCTGAAGGCCCGTTCAAAGAGATATGTATTGATTACACAGACATGGGCCCAGAAAGGACAGTGAGAGGGTACAGGTACCTATTGGTCATGGTGGACAGATTCACCAGGTGGGTTGAAGCCATACCTACCAAAAGAGAGGACGCCAAAACAGTAGTAAAATGGCTAAAAACTGAACTGGTTCCAAGGTATGGAGTACCGAAAGTCATCAGGTCCGACAATGGGACTCATTTCAACAACCAGAAGCTCCAAGAAGTGGAGAAATATCTGGGGATCACTCACAGGTTCGGCTCCGTGTACCACCCTAGCTCCTAGGGGTTGGTGGAAAGAGCAAATCAGACAATCAAGGCTAAATTGAACAAAGTGTGTGGTGAATCTAAATTGAACTGGGTGGATGCCTTGCCACTTGTCCTGATGTCCATGAGATCATCCCCTAGGGGGGATACTCACTACTCACCACACCAGCTACTCACTGGCAGACAAATGTCAGGACCGCCCAGAGAGAGAGTGATAGGGAAAACTTTGGAACTCTGGGATAACGAGCTAGACGACTACATGAGGGCCTTAACCGAGCTTATTTCTAGCCTACCTTCACAGGAAAAACCTGGAAGACCAAGAGAAGACCCAAGAAAGACGACTGAGGTCTCAATAGGGGATTGGGTAAGAGTAAAGGTCCACAAGAGGAAGTGGGACGAGCCAAGGTGGACAGGACCTTGGGAAGTGACGGAGGCCACCTCACATGCTGTGAAAGTGCGAGGAAAGAAAGGTAACAACTGGTACCACCTCACACATTGTGCTCCTGCAGATCCACCCAGCAGAACCAGAAGAGAGATCCGGGAAGACCTGGGCAACCTTGCCAATGATCCTGGAGAAGGTTGGTGGATTGAAAAGGAGGGAGATCTAGTGAAAGAAGGTGGTAAGTATATAGCACATTGTGTCAGTGCAGATCTCGTCCTAGGTGCTGGAGTGGCATTGCAGATCCGAAAGGAACTTGGTGTGGAAGGATTGGAGTCAGGCCCTGTAGGTGAATGTGTGGTGCACCAGGGTAAGGGTGTGACCATCTTCAATCTGATCACTAAAGAAAGATCATTCCACTTGCCCAGAATCGAAGACTTCGAAAAGGCTGTAGAAAGCCTGTTAAAACAACTGCAACTACACAAGGTGACAAATCTATCCATTCCCAAACTTGGTTGTGGGTTGGACAAATTAAATTGGGAAGGGGTAAAAAGCATCCTCGTAAAACATCTGGAACCATTGAAAATTACTGTCACCGTCTACACTTTGCCAACGCCTGGCAACCAATAGTAGTAAGATGCCTTTCAACCCTCCTTCTGACATTACTATCCAAGCCTTCAGAAGGCTAGGCTGTGTTTCTATGAGAGCCACAGTGTGTGCGCTGTCTATAGTAATAACGGTAGTTCTGTCCATTGTTCTCCTACTGACAGCTGAGACACACAGAAACCAGACCATCCATAGACTTCTTCAAAGTGTGAGAAAGACCGTGCCGACCATAGTGTGTACAGAAGGAGTGGACTGCGTAGCACAGTTTGACCTGTGCTCCATATCACATTGTTCAGGTTACATTGAAAGCAACATAGGGTGGTATGACAAATATTTGTGCAACACAGCCCAACATTGCAGGGCCCAAATAGACTACACCTTAGCCAGCGGACAGATTAAAGTATATAAGAACGACAATGCTTGTTCGTGTTCCACATGGGAAGCAGTACTTACTAGCACGAGTCACCGGGATTGGGGTTACAAGGGATTTGTCGGCAAAGGGTCCAAACATTACACATCAGGGGGGGATCTGAAATCGCGAATGTCAATTAGAAAGTCTAATGCTAAGCATCCCTGTGCTAAGGGGGACTGCAATCCATTAGTTTTTACTCTCACTGCTCCGAAGGCAGAGGATAGTAGATACCTAATATTAGGAACCTATCAGTCTGGGTCAGACAATTTGGGGGTATTTCGATTGAATGTGGTACCAAAGCCCAGACCTGTCACCGTAACTGTTAGGCCAAATGCCACCAACTACAATCCCCCCGCCACAGACAACCTAGAATTAATTAAAACAATAAATATCACTGACCTAAAAGACACATTTGCAATTGAAACAGGTTTCGAGGACGAAAATCAGTGGTTGAATTGGATAATGTACACTGCCCGTACTTCAGGCAAAACAAATTGTTATGCCTGTTCTTCAGCCAGGCCTCACCTGGGTACAGTCCCATTCCCGTTAAATCGCCACAATGACCTAGCAGGCCTGAAGTGTGTTGCGTCTCTATTCAGTAACAAAACTGCTCACAAAAACTGCACCTCCGTACATTACCTATTCCCAACAGTGTCAAATAGAGTGGTACCTCCTGCATACATGCCCTACGCAGGTAACTACACTTGCTTCTCCAGAAACACAGGGACCCTGCAAATAGGGAACCTGCCGTGGTGTGGGGACACCATAAATGTGGACAATGCCGCGAACGGCTTCCAGCCCATTTGGTTTAGTAATCAGGACGTCGCGAGGGCTGATTTGTGGTGGCTCTGCACCCCAAAAACTTTAAGATCAAAACTTCCTAAAAATTGGAAAGGCAAATGTGCACTTATACAACTTGTGCTCCCTCTCTACATTCTCCCGCTGTGGAACCTGAATGACAGTCAGCCTTCGGTCCGAACCAAGCGTTCGGTTGTTGGCCCATCCGGCTCGTTTGACCCTCACGTCCATATCGATAGTATTGGGGTACCTCGTGGGGTACCAGATGAATTTAAGGCAAGAGACCAAGTTGCAGCAGGATTTGAGAGCCTGCTGTTCTGGTGGGCCACCATTAACAAAAATGTGGACTGGATCAATTACATTTACTACAATCAACAGCGTTTTGTAAATTACACCAGAGACGCTGTGAAAGGCATACATGAACAACTTGACAAAACCAGCCTGATGGCCTGGCAAAACCGAATTGCTCTGGATTTCCTATTGGCGGAAAAGGGTGGGGTTTGCAAAATGTTTGGGGAACAATGCTGCACATTCATTCCTAACAACACAGCCCCTGACGGCACCATATCCAGGGCGCTTGAGGGTTTGACTTCCTTAAGTAACGAATTGGCCGAGAACAGTGGGATTGAGAATCCATTCAACAAATGGCTGACCAAATTGTTCGGCCAATACAAAGCCATAATCTTGAGTTTGTTAACGTCCGTCTGTTGCGCCGCTGCACTGCTTGTTGTATGTGGATGTTGCTGCGTTCCTTGTTTCAGATCCCTAACTGTGAGGCTGATTGCCGGAGTTATCCAAAAATCTTCTGCTGACGCTGAGCCAACCTACATGTTTATGCAAGATGGCACCCATCTGGAGCTCCAAGACGTCAGCCCATTGTCTGACTTGCTTATTGCCGACGAATCTTTGATCTAAAAAAAAAAAAATATAATAATGATAATAATTCCTTTGATTGCCTACTTGTGATCTCTTTTGCTTTTTGGCTTCGTTTTCAGATGACACTGATTTACCTTTCGTTGTGTTTTGATATTACGTTAGATTAGGCTACTGATATACACATTACATGCACATTACATTTGATAGAATCTCAAGTAACTTAAGGCCTACTTACAATACACATAGAACCACGCATTCACACACCTATAATCCCACACAATTGCTTGCTGGAATTACGATATTGCTGTTTTTATGCATTCAACATTTATTATCACATTAGCATATAACTACTTACCTGTGAAGAGTTCAGGACATCGTAATAATCCGTCAATGGGGTCAATTTTGGGTTTTGGTCTACGGGAATAGGTTCTTATGACAGTGATGGCAGTGGGCAGTGATGCCGTGAGTCCTTTCACCAGCTGCACACCACTGCACCTTCTTGTTTGAAGGAGTTGTTCTGGCAAGGGGGGAGGAGAGCTGTTAGCCAACGACGGGTAAGATCTCCTGATAAGAGACAACCTATGGCAGGCGACCTTACTGTTGGCAGTGCACGGACGACGTACGGGCCTGACACTGTTCGATTTTCTGTCATTACCTATCCTTGAGTGGGACAATATTTTGTATATCAATGATTTTAACAATTTAACCACCACACTACCTTTGCTGTCCTGACCTCTTCCAGGTAACCAATGTCTGCATGACACCTGTCTTTATTATTTACTCGATTATTACTATAATCACACTAACATATCACTATCTTCGCAACGCTGATTTTCTTTATTTACTTCGTTATTTTATTTTTTAGCATAATCACACTCACATATCATTAGGGTTGATTTTTTGTTTTAACAGTCCTTCGTGACCATGTACTCTCAGGAACTCCGAGATGTACTGCGTGATTCTGTTCCGCTGAAGTTTCTCTCTGCTGTTTCTGTTTTTCGGGAACTTTTCAGTTCCCGAGGGGGGAATTTGTGGGGATTTTGGAACAACTCGACCCTGTATTCTTAATAATCGATAGGCCTTAGAATGAACATGTAAGATCTGCACGTACACAGAAACATTAGCATAAGCTGCAACTGCACAAGCAGTAGCTGCAACTGCACAAATAAGCTGCAACTGCACAAACTAGAGAAAAAAGATGAACAGGGTCAAGTAGAGTTTGCGGAGGTCAGCAGCCGGCCTAAGTGTTAGACAACAGACTAAACAAAGCATGTAAAAACAAGAAGTGTATGCTAATTCAGACAAACAACTTGAGTTAACTTTAAAATCTGCCCAGAGATAGAATGATTCTAGAAATCGCCATATAAGGTAACAACTAAAACTTCGACCGAACATCCTGGTGGGGATAGCTTAAAAAGGGTCGGATTCTAACAATCGAGAGAATTAGAGATGGACGGAGAGAGACAGAGAGAAACTTGCAGTGATCGATCACTTCAGAGCTCAGAGACTTCCTTTCTTTTTTCCTAAATAAATAATTATATTTTAATTGCTAATTCTGAGGTTCCTAGTCTTCATTCGACAAAAGATTTCATCGAGATTCCTAACAGTACATACATCTCTTATTCCTCTCTTCTCCCCTTCTCTCTCTCACATCATCTCACTGAGCCCTCTAAAGGGGAGGAGCAGTAATACCTGACAGTGCACAGTGTTAGAGTCCATCTCAAATGCATGCAATCTACAACCCCTGGCAAAAATTATGGAATCACCACTCTTGGAAGATGTTCTTTCAATTGTTTAATTTTGTAGAAAAAAAATAAATCACAGACATGCCACAAAACTATCATTTCTCAAACTGTCAACCCTCTGGCATTAAGAAACAATAAAAAAAGAAACAAATATAATAGTTGTGGTCAGACACAATTGCTTTTTTTTTTATCAAGTAGAGGAAAAAAATATGGAATCACTCAAATCTGAGGAAAAAATTATGGAATCATTAGAAAACACTGCACCATTATTACTTTGTTGCACCACCTCTGGCTTTTATAATGGTTTAAACTCTCTGAGGCATGGAGTTAACTAATGACAAACAGTATTCTTCATCAATCTGCCTTCAACTGTCTGTTATTGCTGTTGCCAGATCAGCTTTGCAGGTTGGAACCTTGTCATTGACCATTTTCTTCAATTTCCACCAGAGATTTTCAAATGGATTGAGATCCGGACTATTTGCAGGCCATGCCATTGACATTATATGTTTTCTTGAAGGAAAGTTTTCACGTCCTTTGCCCTATGGCAAGATGCATTATCATCTTGAAAAATTAAGTCATCATCACCAAACATCCTTTCAACTGATGGAATAAGAAAAGCGTCCAAAATTTCAATGTGGACTTTGGCATTTATTGAAGACCATCTCCCCTGTGCCTTTACCCGACATGCAGGCCCATATCATCAACAACTGTGGAAATTAACATGTTTTCTTTAGGCAGTTATCTTCATAAATTTCATTGGACAGACACCAAACAAAAGTTCCAGCATCATCACCTTGCCCAATGCAGATTCGCGATTCATCACTGAAGATCACTTTTATCCAGTCACCCACAGTCCACAATTGCTTTTCTTTAGCCTACTTTAACCTTGTTCTTTTCTTTTTAGGTGTTAATGATGGCTTTTGTTTGGCTTTTCTGTATGTAAATCCCATTTCTTTTAGGTGATTTCTTACAGTTCAGTCACAGACATTGACTCCACTTTCTGGCCACTTGTTTCTCATTTGTTTTGTTGTGCATTTTCTGTTTTCAAGACATATTGCTTTAAGTTTTCTATCTTGATGCTTTGATGTCTTACTTGGTCTACCAGTATGCTTCCCTTTTACAACCTTCCCATTTTGTTTGTACTTGGTCCAGATTTTAAACACAGCTTACTGGGAACAACCAACATCTTTTGCGACATTCCACAATGATTTATCTTCTTGAAGGAGTTTTATAATCCTCTCATTTGTTTCAACTGACATATCTTGTGTTGGAAACATGATTCATGACAATCTGCTTTGTGCAACAGCTCTCCGAGGTGTACGCACTCTTTTTAAACTGAAGAATAATTAGCAAATCTAATCTGCTGCAGATGTTTTGTTTTTAAACTGCAAATTACAGAGTGATTCCATAATTTTTTCCTCAGATTTGAGTGATTCCATATTTTTTTCCTCTACTTGATCTAAAAAAAGCAATTGTGACTGACCACAACTTTTATATTTGTTTCTTTTTTTTATTGTTTCTTAATGCCAGAAGGTTGACATTTTGAAAAATGATAGTTTTGTGGCATGTCTGTGATTTATTTTTTTTCTACAAAATTAAACAATTGACAGAACATCTTCCAAGAGTGGTGATTCCATAATTTTTGCCAGGGGTTGTATAAACACAACATCTCCCCCGTCACTCATGAAAGCATTACTCCATCATATGAACGTATTATTTCTTTTCTGTAACAAAACATTACATAGGAACAATGTTGACACAGAAACATGGGAAATAACATTTTCTCAAAAATAGTAACAACTGTAACTGTAAGGTTGATATAAGCTAAACAACCTCTTGCAGGTTCTACTCTTAAGAGAACGTTTGTACAACAGTAGCATATTTCAAAATCAGCATTTACAGTGCTTGTACCAAGTTATACATTAACCAATGTAATAAGAATATTTGTCAACCAAAATAAGGCTTCTGTAGCCAACGTAAGTTTCAACTTAAAGCCTTAAACAAAAATGAATCACACTTAAACCTCACAGTGTAATACCTGAAAATTCTAGTAGTTAGCTTAACTCAATTCTCTTTTGTATTATTTGCATTACAAATAATTTCTTTCCATTTTACATTCTCTTTATTTATTTATTTTTTTTCTTTAGGGCAGCGATCCGCCTACACCCTTTACATATTTTCTTTCTGATGCTCCTTTCATGTCATCACATAATCTTTAGTCCAAGCTGGTGGTTGTCTGTCTCTCTGACGAGGGATGTGTCTTTCCAAAGTCTCTGTTGGACTGACATATTCCTCTGCTGTACCAGCTTGTGACGACCCCTCTCGTCTCTCTGGGCAAAGGGAAAGGCATGATGCATTCCAACGTTTTCCATCGCTCAGAATGAACGTACTTAGCCCAGTTTGCTGTTGCACAGACAAGGGATCCGTGAACTGCCTCTCTCCTTTTCCCACATGGAAAGGCTTTCGTACTCGCACCTTATCACCAACTTTGAGCTTCGAAGGCCTTGCACCTCTTCTAATGTCCGTGTAGAGCTTACTCTTGTTCTGCTGAAAGGCCACTCTCGTGGTGACTTGAGCGTTCTTCTCTCTGTCCATCGCAGGTGGTAGGACATGTAACTTTGTTCGCATTGGTCTGCCTTTAAGAAGTTGAAAAGGGGATTGTCCCGTGGTTGCATGAGCTGTGGCACAGTAATTGTGAAGCATGTCAGTCACTGCAGACTTCCATGGTTGTTGTGCTGCTTGTGCTGCTTGAATACTTTGAGAACTCTGTTGAAGCGTTCCACACAGCCATTAGCTTGAGGGTGGTAGATACTCATTCTAATGTGTTTGATGCCCCTTTCTGTCAAAAACTCAGCAAAAACAGATGATGTGAACTGTGGACCATTATCTGTTGTAATGACACAGGGGTTTCCTTCACGTGCAAAAATTGAAGTCAGAAATTTAATGACTGTGTCTGTAGTTGCATTTGCAGCAAAGCCTACTTCTGGCCACTTACTGAAGTAATCTACAAGAGTGACGGCAAATCTACAGTCATAGGCCCCACGTTCAAACGGACCTACTATGTCAAGAGCCACATGCTGAAATGGACCTCCTGGAAATTCAACAGGTTGCATTGGGGTAGGAGGAGCGTGGGCTGTCTTGTCACATGACTGACAAACTGTGCAGGATGATAGAACTTCGTGGACTAGTTCATCCATGCGTGGCCACCAATAAAGCTCTCTAAGGCGTTGTTTCGTACGAACTACACCCTGATGCCCTTCATGTGCTAGGTGTACTATCCTCTCTCTGATAGCTTTGGGAACAACCAGGCGTGTACCACGAAAAATCACACGGTGCATCCACAGCCAGTTCATGTCGCACTAAGAAATATGGTTGCAATTCACTTGAAAGAGACTTTTTCACCTTTGGCCATCCTGAACCAATGACCTGCCGGACTTGTTCTAATTCAGGACAGTCCTCACATTCTGCTTTAAAGTCAGACAGCGGTAGTGCAGTTAGGAGTGGAGAGATCTCTGCTATCTCTGTGAATAAATCATACTCTGAATCCATTGCAGTGCTGGAGTCATTGAGGGGAACACGTGAGAGACTATCTGCCATTACATTCAGGCTACCAGGGCGGTACTGCACATCGTACTGAAAACACATGAGCCTAGCCGACCATCTTGCTATCCTCATACCAGCTCTATTCATGCCTTTGGTATTGAGGAGAGTTGTGAGAGCTTGGTGGTCGTAGTGTGAATCTGTGGCCCCACACATAAGTTCTCCATCGTTCCACTGCCCATACACAGGCTAGGGCCTCTTTTTCTGTCGTGGAGTACTTCCTTTCAGCAGCTGACAGTGTGCGGGAAGCAAAAGCAACAATGCATTCAACTTTGTCGCTATGCAGCTGCGTTAGGACAGCTCCTAAGCCATAATCTGAGGCGTCTGTGGTGATGAAAGTAGGTAATTTGGGGTCATAGATGGCAAGTGCAGGACTTTTTAGGAGCATTGTTTTCAGGTTCGTGAAGCTTTTGTCTGCTGCATCATTCCACTGTAATTAGGCTTGTGTGTTTGCCCTGAGCAGTTGTCTTAGTGGTTCTACCATTGTAGCGTAATTTGATATAAATTTACTGAACCAGGATGTTAAGCCCAGGAAAGAGCATAGCGCTGCCATGTCTTTTGGTACAGAAGCTTCAGCAATGGCAGTTAGATGATCTGGGCTGGGGCGCAGACCCTCATTTGAAATTACATGCCCTAGGAATGTGATGTCTGTTTGACCAAAAGAGCTTTTGTCAAAGTTAATTCGAAGGCCAGTGTCTTTAAGACGCTGTAGAACGGTTTGCAGATGCCCATCATGAATTTCCTTTGAAGCGCCATAGACTATAATATCGTCTAAATAGTTCTGTACCCCTGGCAGATCCTTCAAGATTGTTTCCATCATTTTCTGGAAAGCTGATGGAGCTGATGCCAGGCCAAAAGGAACACGTGTTAATTGGAAAAGCCCATCATGGGTTATGAAAGCAGTTAACTTGCGGCTTTCCGGGTGCATAGGTAGTTGGTGGTAAGCTGAACTTAAGTCAATCTGGCTGTAGTGTGTAGCACCTGCCAGTTCTGCGAATAAGTCCTCTATATGAGGAAGAGGGTAACAGTCCATAATTACACTTTTATTGGGTTCACGAAGGTCAACACAGAGTTGCAGTCCCCCTTTTCTTTTCCACGCCACCACGAGGGGACTCACCCATTCAGATGCATCTATATGTTCAATGATGCCTGCTTGGAGTAAACGGTTGAGCTCTACTGACACCCCTTTATGTACACTCAATGGTAAGCGTCTTAACTTTTGCCGTACTGGTTGCACTGATTTGTTCACCTGTACCTTGTGAATGAACCCTTTCACACATTCAAATGGATGTGGCGAAGCCGAATCAAGATTGTACACTACAGAGTTTTGTCTGGCAGCAGGTGGTGCATGTGCATTGTGGTCTGTGATGTAGTTCACTTTGCCTCCAACAATGTTGACATTGAGTGCTTTAATTAGGTCTAGGCTCTTTTCTAGCATAAGTGAGTAGTTTGACTTCAGGTTCCCTGAGTGAGCAATTAGCAAAATACTGCTTGTACAATGCTTCTGGAAGAATAGATACAGAAACTCCAGTATCTACAATTAATTCTAAAGCATGGGAATTTCCTGATGGTGCTTCAATATTAACAGTGCAGGTGATCTTATCATATGCTGCTGCCACATGTCTAACATCATCTACGTAGAGCACGGCCAACTCTGGAACAACAACTTCCCTCACTTCACTTACAGCTGATTTACATACCTTGGCGAAATGTACTTTTTTTCCACAAATGTTGCATTTTACTGAAGCAGCTGTTCAGTTTTTATCATTCGCCAGGTGTTTGCAAGATCCACATCTAAAGCATTTACGTTGCTGCTGGTTAGTATTTGTATGTTTGTGGTGGTCTTGTGCCTGGTGTTTATGTGCTGGAAATTTACCTGAACGTGGTCCTCTTTTTCCTCTGAAATGAGCATTTGTTGCACCAACAACCTGTACTGATGCAGTGTGAGCTGGTTTAACTGATGAGAGCAATGTGGCGTTTTTAGCTGCTGCCTCTACCTGGCATGCAAGTGTCTGAGCGTTGTCCAGTGTGAGATTTTCTTCCAGTAATAACTTGTCTCGTACAGCACTGAGATAAGTGTTAGAAATTAACTGGTCACGTATCATCTCACTTTCCATTTGCCCAAAAGCACACGGTGCTGCTAAAGCTCTGAGAGCTGCCACATACTGAGACGCAGTTTCATCAGCTCGCTGAACACGCTGTCTGAAAGTGTGTCTGCACGCCACTATGTTTACTTTCGGCACAAAGTGCTTCTCGAGAGCAGTCATTGCCTCTGCAAATGTCGTACCTTGCTCCGGCAGAGTGTAGAACAAACGCTGTCCCTCCGTACCCAGACAATGAAGTAAAACCGCACGTTGTCTCGCATCTGGCCATGCATCTCCGGTAGCGTTTATAACTAACATGTAGTTATCGAAAATTCTTTGCCATGTAACAAACGGTATTGGCGGCTCACCTACGTGATGTAGAAAAGGCTGTGGGCTCGGTACTGAAGCGCTCATCTCGTCGCCAAATTGTTATGTTGGTGCGTGAATCAGAGGATGACACAAGTTTTCAGTTTATTGGCTTTACTGAACTCCAACAGCTTCCATTCCATACATACGTACATACATCTCTTATTCCTCTCTTCTCCCCTTCTCTCTCTCACATCATCTCACTGAGCCCTCTAAAGGGGAGGAGCAGTAATACCTGACAGTGCACAGTATTAGAGTCCATCTCAAATGCATGCAATCTATAAACACAACAAGGATGATATTGAGGTCACTATGATATGCAATTTTATAATTTCCAAAAAACTTTAAGGCCCTAACCTCACATAACCATAACTGTAGTAGTGCGAGAACCATTGATAGTTCACACAACATGGGGAGGGGAAAACATCATCCTCGCGAGATATTTGATATTTCCCATGCTGTGGGGACAGGAAAATATGGTTTCTGCAAATAGAGACAGAGGATGATGTTGAGGAAGACCCTGATTATTAGGCATCCTCCTCTGATAAGAATGAGACCCTCAGTGTTGACCCTTCTTTTGTCTCTCAACCACCAGCAAACACACTACCTTCCAAAACTGAAAAGTTATTATGGTCTGTCTCCCCACTGGAATAACAAGGCAGACTTGGTTCCAGGCCCCACCAGATACGCCATCAGCCATGTCCAACACATAAAATCAGCATTTGGGCTTTTCATAACACCATCAATTGAAAAGGATATACTTGAGATAACAAATTTAGAGGGGAGTTGTGTGTATGGGGACAGTTGAAAAGACTTGGATGTGACCCACTTGCAAGCCTACATTGGGTTGCTTATTTTGGCGGGAGTGTACAAGTCAAAAGGTGAAGCAACAGCAAGTCTTTGGGCTGCTGACACTGGAAGGGCAATATTTCCAGCCACCATGTCTCTAAACACATTCCATGTTTTCTCCCGTGTCATACACTTTGATGACAGAGAAACAAGGCAGGGCCGACGAGAGTCTGACAAACTTGCAGCAATATGGGATGTATGGGACAAGTGGGTTCAGCGATTACCCTTTCTTTACAATCCAGGCCCCAACGTGACTGTGGATGAATGTCTGGTTGCATTTTGTGGGCTCTGTCCTTTCAGACAATACATGCCCATAATGATGATCTGAACAAACAAAAAGTATGTGACATAAACTTGGGTAAAAAATTTAATTATAATCATTTTCTGGAGATTTAAATTGCTGGGGTCAAATTGACCCCGAGCATAAAAGGTGTTAGTAAATTTGAAGGTAATAGGAGGGTTAATATACTTTAGTTGTACAAAAATAATGCAAAAGCTCAACTTTAATTGTATTAAGTGTACTAAACTGTACTACATTTAGACTACTACAGCATGTGTATTTAACTCCATGTTTCACATACACTTAAAGTACAATTGAAACACACTTAATCAGTATTCCAAGTGCACTTGGAGTACATGAAAAGGATATTAAAAATAGACTTTAAATATATGTATTTTACATTTACAGCATTTAGCAGACGCTTTTATCCAAAGCGACTTACACAATGAGCAATTGAGGGTTAAGGGCCTTGCTCAGGGACCCAACAGTGGCAACTTGGTGGTGGCGGGGCTTGAACCGGCAATCTTCTGTTTACTAGTCCAGTACCTTAACCACTGAGCTATCACTGGCCCGTCATTTTATGCTGAGATCTGTAACCATCAACCAGTAGGGGTCGCTATTTTTATGTTCTGAGGTGGTTTTGAGACTTTTAGCAGACGCAAGGTTCGAACGTGCGACTTTGACATGTCAGTTCTGTATATGTTAGTGAGTTTCACCGCTGTGCCACTCAGGCAGTAACAACAGTTTAATCTGTATACTGAAGGTATGTTAAATAAACTGTTTAGCTTTATTGTGAGTTGTAGTCAAAATACTTGAAATGTATATTTTAACTCATTCATCCAAACACACTGAATAAATATTCATGTAGTGAATTCCTGGCAAATATAATCACTGCATCATGTGAAATCCATTAATTACATGCAAAGTAACAGAGTATTAAAAATATTTAAAGAGTGCTAAAATATATTTAAAATGATTACATTTTAAAATAACAAAAACAGTAAAAATGTTTTACTACTGTACCAATAAGTAACTTTATGTTAAAAAATACAAATTGTTTAACATTTATGCAAAAATATACCAAATGTATATTATGAAAACAAGTATTTGAGAAGTATATTAAATGTAATGAAACTTAATTTGAACTAAAAGTATACTTCATGGTAATGTATTTACAGGTCCGGAGTGGGCCCCTTTTTCAGCCCGGGAGTTTCATGCCCAAACCCGGCCCACTTTTTCCATGGAGGAGCAATCTGAATAAATGAAACAGCAGCTAGCTCTTACAATGCCTTTTTATTGGGTATAAGTTCAGGTATATGTTGGTAAGTTAACAGAAAACACTTCACTTAAACATGTTTAATTCAAATTTAAATCAGATAAAGATTTAAAAGGTAAAAAAATGTGATAAAGATGAAAACATATTTACATTTGTACAGGAGCAATAAGTTGAAATAAAAATTATTTGAAATTAAAATTGCATTTGTCTTCCCAACAGAGAGGTTCTCTGTTGTTAGGTGTACACTAAACTCTTAAGTAGCTTCACTACACGCTTATTTAGTAGGCTACCTTTAGCATCAAAAGCCTCCTAAGCAGTGCACTGGTTTCTATAACTTTATTAATAACGGTGTCATTGCCTATAGACATGAGACATGGCTTATCTGCTGCTCTGAGGCTAAAAAAACATTTCTTTAAGGGTCAGCCTATTTTGCTGAATAACATAACATGCTTGAAGTTTTTTTTAATTTTTACACAATTTAGCCTATATTATGATGGTGTAAAATTGATAGTGATTTAGGCTATTTGTCTCCATTTGTTAAAATAAATTAGGCTATCGTTAGACATCTTTCTGAATGTCTGAACAATTTAACATATATAATGTATATTCTCATGTATAGTCATATTTTACATTACAAATAGCTATGTTATTTTAAATAATATTTTAAATAACTCATGGCCTCCTCGGGATCATCAGTACAGTAGCGTCGGAACAAAAACATTCCAATAATGAGTTAGGCTATTTAATATATTACACTTCAAATTATGGTTATTATTTTCAGCTTGAAACTGGATATTTGTGATTAATGGTTTATTATTGGATTATTGGGTTCTACAAAATAAACTACGCTAAGTTGACATTGCAAATGTTGCGCAATAGCCTTCACCTGGCCGTTTCGGCTCCACCTGGCCTCTTCCTCTTCACGACAGCCTGATGGTTGGTTTGCGCTATTCCGTTGCTATATTCACTTTTACCGGCGCTCCATAAAAGACGCCTCGTGGGCCAAACCAACTTAAACATTAGGGAGGGGAGAATTCCCTCAGATGGTAGAACCCATCTAATCTACTGAGATGTAGGGGCTGCACTGTCAGATGAATGGAGAATGAATGTAAGAATAAGATTAGATAAGTGACAGATAAATGTCAAAATTATTTTTCCCATCCAACCGGCCCAAACTCGAGATTGACATGAGCCGGCCCATCGGGAATCCTCCCGAATCTCCCGATTAGCCACTCCGGGCTTGTGTATTTATTAAAAGTATTATTATAAGTATACATATAAAAGGTTGGTATTGTAACACTTGAAGCCTCTGT
This sequence comes from Trichomycterus rosablanca, assembly GCF_030014385.1. Taxonomy (NCBI): domain Eukaryota; kingdom Metazoa; phylum Chordata; class Actinopteri; order Siluriformes; family Trichomycteridae; genus Trichomycterus; species Trichomycterus rosablanca. The sequence continues at coordinate 32,382 of NW_026947030.1, read as the reverse complement.
TACCCCTTTTCCACCAAAAAAAACATGGTTCTTGAACCGGTTCTGTTCAGGTTTCTCTGAACCCTGGTGTTCTGTAGAGAACTGACGCGCGTTTCCACCAGTTATTGAAAACCAAGCAGCGTCATAATCGGTGGGCTTACTTACTAAGAGTTAAGAGCAGTAATAACATGGCGGAGTGTGTGGATTATGTGCGAGCATTTGTGGTGCTGTTACAGATGTTTGTTTTTATGTAAAAAGCAGCGATCTAACTATTTGTGATAAGAAGATGTGACGTTGTGAGAAGCGTTTTGCGCTCAGCTTGAGCAATAAAACATCAGTAAAGTTCCACAACACAAACATTAATCTGTGTGAAATAAACATCAAATACCACATGTATCTGTGTTTAGCTGGATTTACATCATGTGTGGTGTTTATGCAGCTCGGGGAGTTTTCATGTTAAGCATTTTCCATTCTGTCCAGGTCACTTTTATCTCGTAATATCACACAATTTACCTTTTTAAATGCGCTTTGAAAATATAAGCGGCAAACTGGCTCAAAATGTAATCAGGTGAAGTAAGATAAAAATGCTGCGTTAAGCTCCATACGAGACCCAGCGGACGCCATTGTTGCTAACGTGCTATGCTGTACAACATGACACGCCCACTGACTGACGTCACGGTTTGGGCTGAAAAACCAAGTATTCTGTGGTGCCAGATTGGCCCGCTAGTTCACTGTCTGGAACCTCTTTTTTCCGGTGGAAACACGTGAAACCGGTTTAAAATCAAGTTCGGGAACCGAAACGGGCTCCATGCTACGTCGGTGCTCTGGAGCTTGTCTGCCACACCCCCTCTCCGTGAGCGCACACTGTCTCCTGCCACACCCTTCACTGATTGGTTCTCTGGGACTAATTAGCTCCAGCTGCCCTCTATTTAAGAGGTGCGCTGGAGCACACAGTGGGAACTATTAGACTTCTATGTTGGCTTGGATTGGGCCTGTCTAGCTCTTGTTTCAAGGTCATGTTGAGTCATGTTACTAGCTCCTGTTCATAGTCATGTTTCTAGCTCCTGTTCATAGTCACGTTCTTAGCTCATGTTCATAGTCATGTTCCTAGCTCTTGTTCATAGTCATGTTTATAGTTCTTGTTCATAGTCATGTTCCTTGCTCTTGTTCATAGTCATGTTCATAGTTCTTGTTCATAGTCATGTTCCTTGCTCTTGTTCATAGTCATGTTCATAGTTCTTGTTCATAGTCATGTTCCTTGCTCTTGTTCATAGTCATGTTCCTTGCTCTTGTTCATAGTCATGTTCCTTGCTCTTGTTCATAGTCATGTTCATAGTTCTTGTTCATAGTCATGTTCATAGTTCTTGTTCATAGTCATGTTCCTTGCTCTTGTTCATAGTCATGTTCCTTGCTCTTGTTCATAGTCATGTTCCTTGCTCTTGTTCATAGTCATGTTCCTTGCTCTTTTTGTTAATAAACCTATTAGTTATACATCGCTGCGTGTGTCCGCCCCATTTGTCTAGTCTTTGACCCCGTGTGACAGGTATTACTACATATGTCATTACAGTGCTCATAAATAAACATATTGATAAATATATTGCTAGAATCAGGTCTAAAAAGACAAAGTGGAAGTATAGTTTTACTCTAAAATAAATATATTTAAGGTTTTTTTATAATATATATTTTAATGTACTTCAAGTGCACTTGGAATACTGATTGTGCAGTTGTGAAGTATGCTTTAATTTCACTTTTAGTGTATGTAAAACATGTAGTTAAATACACATGCAATAGTATACTTAAGGTAAATTAACTACTTAAGAGTTCCAATTTAGTACAGTTTAGTACACTTAATACAATTAAAGTCGAGCTTTTGTATTATTTTTGTACAATTACAGTATAATTAGCACTCTTTAAGTATATTGATCATTAGTGTGACAATAATACACTTTAGTGCACTCTAGCCTATTGAAGATTAGTATACTTAAGTATACTTCTTTTTACTATGGAAGTAACTTTATGAAAAAAAATTCATTTAAGTAAACCTTTGTATAATGTATTAAAAGTGAGCTTTAAGTGAATTACTACAGCAGTTGTTTAACATACTTTGCAAAAATATATTAAACATGTATTTGAAGACAAGTATATGAGAACTATATTCAATTAAATAAAACTTGATTGTAACTAAACGTATACTTCAGGTTAATGTATTTATTAAAATTATACTTTTTGATACTTTTATACTTAGATGAATCTTAGTAAATTTTAAGTACATTTAATTTTTTTCACTAGGGACAATATCAGCTGCAGCAGAAAGAACTGAGAAACAGGTAAAATATTATACAGCTCTCTTTAACAAGTAACAACTCATTAGTTCTGTTTATATTTTATACATACCTTTATATTTTATACATATATTTTGTTATACAGCTCTCAACAAGTAACAGATCATTTATGTTAGTTATGCTATGTATAAATGACAAACATTTCACTGGAGCAGAATTAGATTATTATAATGCTTTTCTATTCTCTAATTGTACAGTTTATTAGGTACGTTAACCTTTTATCATTATATTATTGCTGCACCAGTCCAAGTAATAAATTACAGCAGTTTGTAACCTTGTAACTTGACGTCCCCTAAACTCAAAATCTTTGAATTCTGACACCTTTCGTTGAGAAATGTGTTCCCTTAAACTCGATTATTGTTAGCTTTCATTCAAACATGTTGGGGAAAGCCGGAACCATGAAACCATGTCACAAGCAAAGCATCCTCTCCTGTCTTCCCAGAGGTTTCCTTTTTATAGGCGTCTCTCCCTGGTGGTAGCTTTGTGCATCTTCAGACATCTTCCACAAATCTGTAACATAGAGAAAACACCCCTACACAAAATACATTATGACCCATAAAGTCGTAACACTCGGGGTTCTGAGAAATTGTAAGAATCAGATTCAGCTTTTTCGAGAGTTTGTTTTAGTACAACAAGTCATGTTAAGTTTTGTGCACCGGCACCCCAATCCATAGGAAATAATGACACAGCAGCACAAAAGCGGTTTCGTCACTTCTCATGTGAATGCGCCAGTACTGAACAGAATACGGCATTTCACGATCAAGCATCTCCACGATTAAAAGCTATAAGAAAACAATAAAAAAGAAAAGGTGAAATGCAGCCTTTATTGTTTTTAATTGTATTTCACTGTTTCTATATTATATTTGTGGTATTTTTTGTGTATAAGTGGCAAAAACAACCCCATTAATTTACATTACACTAAAATACAGTATATGCAGTTCCACAGGATCATGGGACACATTAACAGGTTTCCTAAACATGAGAAAAAATACCTTAAAACTCAACATCCCAGAACCAACTGACGTTGAGTTTCAAGGTACCGCTGTCAGAATGTGAAAAAGTTGATGTAAGAACTTGCCAGAGATCAGATGATTAGAGACTGAATATTGTCTAAATATTGATGTGGTCTTTAGTGGACATAATGTACTGGACTTCACCTGAACGCTTCTTTTATACCCAGACATAAACGCTTTATCCATTTAAGATGTTTTTGGAACATTTTACAATGTTTACAGTGTAAATTTGCTCTTGTACCAACTGTTTTCAAATCCCTTGTAGTCATGAGTTTCAGAATGAGTGAATATTTACATAAATTAATAAAGTTAATAAGTTAACCTGATAAATATTTGAGTATTTTGTTGAATTCAGGTCAAAGAGAATTTTACAAATCACTGCTCTGTTTTTCTCTCACATTTTACTTACTGTCCCAACTTTTCTGGATGTTTGATTCGTATTAGAGATCATGAAATACTGTTAATGTTATTTGGTGAAACATCACTGTGCTTCATCATCTTGTTGTTTCTCTGTGAACATTATCTGTCTGGATGTAGAATTTTCAGTCTCTCTCGGCTCCTGCTGGATCTGCAGAATCAGTCGCCATCACAATCAGTCCTGAGAAGTGTAAGAAGATACCAGATGGAGGTGAGTTCAAGCCCTCAGTGTTCCATTGTCTCCAAAATGCTTCGGTACTCAAACATCAAACAAAACAATCAAATCCACCAACATGAACATTTTACATCTAACAACATCATTCATTTACTCATTAATCTAGTACTGGTCATGGTCACAGTGAGTCCAGGGTTGAATGAAATACACTCACACTTAATCCGTTACTCAGAATTAAGGTATTTTTACACAAACACTGGGAGAACATGTCAAATATTTATTTACTTTTAATTTTAACTGTTGATTGTACTGTTACTCTTTCTTCAATGAAGAATGTCCAGATACCTCCTGAACCTAAAATCAGAGAAGATTTTCTACAATGTAAGTTTCTCACAAGGACACAAACGTACTCAGTGCAGTAAAAAAGTATTTGCACCCCCAGTACACACATGTCTATGTGTAGTGTATGTGTAATGTATGTGTGAATATCTAGTGTCTGTGTAGTGTGTGTGCAGGGTTTGTGTGTGTTTGGTGTTGAATAGCATTACACTGTATCTTTGGTTGTGCGGTGTTTCTGTGTATTTGTGTGTGTGCAATGTTTGTGTGTGTTTGGTGTTGAATAGCGTTACACTGTATCTTTGGTTGTGCAGTGTTTCTGTGTATTTGTGTGTTTTTGTCTATTGTCACACTCTTACATGTGCACACGCACACACACACACACTACACACACACACTGTTCACACACACACAGTCACACACTACACACACACACTGCATACAAGCACTGCACACACTGTACACACACACTTTACACATACACACACACTGTACTCACACAGACACACACACTGTACACACACTGTACACACTCTCTCTTCTATGTTAATTGGTTTATTTTGTGTTTCCTCTCCAGATGTTTGTCGGTTCACACTGGATCCAAACACAGTAAATAAAAACCTCCGTCTGTCTGAGGAGAACAAAGTGGTGACCTGCAGTGGAACATTACAGTCGTATCCTGATCATCCAGATAGATTTGATGTTCGCTACCAGGTTCTGTGTAGAGAGAGTGTGAGTGGACGCTGTTACTGGGAGGTTGAGTGGAGTGGGAATTATGGGGTTTTTATAGCAGTGTCATATAAAAGCATCAGCAGGAAGGGATTCGGTGTTGAGTGTTGGTTTGGATGTAACAATCAGTCCTGGAGTTTGTGCTGTTCTCCATCCAGATTTTCATTCTGGCACAAATTCAACGAGACTGAAATTCCCATAATGCCGAGTTCCTCTAGAATAGGAGTGTATGTGGATTACAGAGCAGGAACTCTGTCCTTCTACAGCGTCTCTGATACAATGAAGCTCCTCCACAGAGTTCAGACCAGGTTCACTCAGCTCCTCTACCCGGGGTTTGATGTTTGTTATGGATCAGAAGTGAAACTGTCAAATTTAACAAATTAAATGTAAAATTTACATGAAAGTGTAACATTAAACTGTTTGGGTGATTTTAGAATTTGTGAGGCAGTGATACATTTATGGAGATTTTCTTTTTCTAGGCTGTTTAGTACATTAAGCTACATGAGGTGTTTAGACTCTCCTGGAGAAGTTGATTCTCACCTGATTTCTCCTGAGCTGTAAAACACAAGTTTAAAAGTGAAACCAGCACATGATGAGGAATAATACAGCAGAACTTAGATACGTGTGGATGGTTTCAGAGGGGATTTGATTCTTTCACAAAAATAGTTATTTGTATTGTGGTACGTTCGTTCAGCCTTCATCAGTTTATCTCTGCTCATTCAGCCTACAGCAGTTTAGACCCGCCCACTTATCCGCCAATTTGCAATTTTATTACAACGTGCAATTATACAAATTATTTTTGTACAGGAAATAAATATAACAGTAACATTAAAAAGTAAAGTGCAAATCATTCTCGATTAAAGTACATAATGCTTTTCTACAACACCATGTTTTTACATTATTTAATGTCATGCATCAGTTTATAAAGATGATAATGTATCAATATTTTATACTTAACCAGAGCATAAAATAAAACTACTAGCATCATGTCCAGGTGTTTTTTCTATCTTGTTTTTCCTGCTGCTATAAATGCTCATGTTGGTTTGATCTAAAATTCAGTAGAATCAGTAAAATCTGTATGATGTGGTAATATGAGATCTTCTGACCATGTTTAAAAAAATCCTTGTGATGTCACTTTTGGAGGGCGACATCACATGGATTTTTTAAACATGGTCACATCTCCTCATATTACCATATCATATTACTTTTTCTTTTAACAATTCTCTAAGTTGTTTATTATAATTTTTTTGTTGTTGTAATATTTACAGTGTAATTTCCTGTAGTACGATCGGGACGGTGAGTGTTTTACTGTAGTAAGAATGAAAGTATGAGCTGATCTTTGTGTCATTGTGTTGCTTTGATGAAGAAAAAGACGCTGGGTCAGTGTGTAACATGAGGTTTGGAGTGAAGGTGGGTGTGTGTCTGTGTTTGATCTAAAATTTTATTTATTGTTGCATGGTCTTAAGAGATAGTTTCCAGGGCTTCAAGACAAGATTTTGAATCTGTGTAGATTATTGACTTTTTTTATTTGATTTTCCCTGTAAGTTTAAGTGCCACTGATATTGCTTGAGCTTCTGCTGAGAAAATCGAGCTCTCTTTATGTAGCCCCATACTTTGTGAAATTCTATTTGTTGTTACTGCAGCTGAAACCTGGTTTGGGGATTTGGAGTCGTCCGTGTATATTTCTGCATGTGATGGGTGTTTTCCTCTTATATTTGGGTAGTTGCTTAAGTATATGTTTGGATGGGTGTTTTGTTTTTTATTTATTGTTAAGTCCATAATTATTTGAGGTTTGATGATGTCCCACAGGGGAAGAGAAGTTTTATAGCCACTGGTAATATCATTTATATCCAGATTTGTTTCCTCTAGGAGCTTTTTAATTCGCATTCTTGTTAAGTTCTCAATAAGTTTTGATCTGTATACAATACTGGAACTCTTTGGTGTGAAAACATCTCTGTAAGCCAGGTTTTGGGGATTGCCTTTGAGCATAACAGAGCTAGTAACAAGGAGCTAGCAACACAGACCTAGAAACATGGAACTAAATAACATAGAGCTAGTAACACAGAGCTACAAACAAAGAACTAGCATAACAGAGCTAGAAAGAAGGAGCTAGCTAGTAACAAGGCAAGAATAGTTCCCAACTACTGTTCTCCAGCTCCCCTCTTATATAGGGGCAGCTGGAGCTAATTACACAAGAAACGGCAACAATATAATAGTGTTGACCCCAATGATATGTTGCGTGGCATTTAAAAACCCGATACACACTTTTTCCACTTTTGACCACAGGGGGCGCACTTCCACACACACTTTATACGCACACACACTTTTCTCCGGTTGACCTACCCCGTAGGGACCAGTGTTGGGGGTAACACGGTATAAAGTAATGCCTTACAGTAATGTGATTACTGAATAATAAATACTAAATAAATAAAATAAATAAATGGAATTTGTTTGTAGATGTGATTCCAGTATACAGTATTTGTTTGGGTTTTAGAATGTAAAGTGAAAGTAAAGTAATGAGGAACGAGATTACATTTTCCAGGATGTAATGAGTAATAAGAGTAATGGATTTTTTTTTGAGTAACTACCCCAACACTGGTGGGGACCTGGGGCTATTTCAATGAAACTTTGTCAGATAACTTAAATTAAGGCTTTCTATTGGTTGAAATGCTTGTGCCTGTGGGAACTTTGATTCAGGTCCCCACCGTGCAACAGGTCCCCACTGGTTTGGTGTGCAATCAGGTGGCAGTCCCCACCAGGATATATAAACAAGTACACATTATACACACACGTAATACACACACCTTATACACACAGGGTTTGTCATGGTATGGGGTGTGTCAGTACCAAGGTGTGTCATGGTATGGGGGTGTGTCAGTACCAGTACCAGTACCAAGGTGTGTCATGGTATGGGGGTGTGTCAGTACCAGTACCAAGATGTGTCATGGTCTGGGGTGTGTCAGTACCAGGGTGTGTCATGGTATGGGGGTGTGTCAGTACCAGTACCAGTACCAAGATGTGTCATGGTATGAGGTGTGTCAGTACCAGGATGAGTCATGGTATGGGGTGTGTCAGTACCAAGGTGTGTCATGGTATGGGGGTGTGTCAATACCAGTACCAGTACCAAGATGTGTCATGGTATGAGGTGTGTCAGTACCAGGATGAGTCATGGTATGGGGGTGTGTCAGTACCAAGGTGTGTCATGGTATGGGGGTGTGTCAATACCAGTACCAAGATGTGTCATGGTCTGGGGTGTGTCAGTACCAGGGTGTGTCATGGTATGGGGTGTGTCAGTACCAGGGTGTGTCATGGTATGGGGGTGTGTCAGTACCAGGGTGTGTCTTGGTATGGGGTGTGTCAGTACCAGGGTGTGTCATGGTATGGGGTGTGTCAGTACCAGGGTGTGTCATGGTATGGGGTGTGTCAGTACCATTACCAGGGTGTGTCATGGTATGGGGGGGTGTCACTACCAGTACCAGGGTGTGTCATGGTATGGGGGTGTGTCAGTACCAGGGTGTGTCATGGTATGGGGGTGTGTCAGTACCAGGGTGTGTCATGGTATGGGGTGTGTCAGTACCAGAGTGTGTCATGGTATGGGGTGTGTCAGTACCAGGGTGTGTCATGGTATGGGGTGTGTCAGTACCAGAGTGTGTCATGGTATGGGGTGTGTCAGTACCAGGGTGTGTCATGGTATGGGGTGTGTCAGTACCAGAGTGTGTCATGGTATGGGGTGTGTCAGTACCAGGGTGTGTCATGGTATGGGGTGTGTCAGTACCAGGGTGTGTCACACACACACTTATACCTAGGGTAACCCGTTACCCCCAGGACATGGGGAGAACATGCAAACTCCACCCAGGAATCAAACCCAGGACCCTCCAGAAGCCGTCCCACAGTGGAAATCAAGTCAGTATATGTGCAGTCACATGAATCCAGTCATGCCCATATATGGTAAAGGTAAATTCACTCTGCTCCCTCGGAACGCTGTGACATCACAATGTGGACCTGTGCTCTTCAGGAGCAGCATTTAGATTTTCTCCTCATTTACGATGGCTGCTTCTCTGAGACAGAGGTTTCTGCGTGTGCTGTGTTGCGGGGCGCCTCCCTGGGCATCCTCCGGGGGTGACCCAGGTCACGGGGGAGGCACGGGGGCCCAGGAAGCGCTCCTGATGGAGGGGTTTCTGTTTAAGAGGACCAGGAGTGTGTTTAAAACCTGGAACAGGTCTGTACACTGATGCTTAGTGTATATATTAGGATTTCTATATACATACACTTAATTTTATATATATATATATATATATATATATACTGTATATATATATATATATATATATATGTATATATATACAGTATATATACAATTAATATTATACAGTATATTTACACTCTATTATATTTATACACTCAATTTTATATATATGTATATATGATGTGTTTGATCTCTGCAGGCGGTGGTTCATCATACAGAACAATCAGCTTCTCTACAAGAAGAGGTTTAAGGTAGGTCACATGACTTTACATGATCTAAATCAGCTCTCTCCTGGACTCTGTGAAATACCCATAATGCACCCATAATGCGGCCGTATGCCCCTCATCATTTGGGTGCATCACAGCGGACTTCTGTGCCGGGCTGCATCCCAAACCGCCCCCCGTTGTGTTTAAGTCTGGGACGATTTCACCGGTGTTTATATCATCGACTGTATAAATAAGAAGGTTTTATGTTCTATTCCCCCAGCGTGGGACTGTGAGGCAAGTAGACGGGCGTGGATCAGCGCCATTCAGAACCTGACTGAGAGAGAAGAAGAAACAGTCGAGAGCGAGGTGAATTATCATTACCACTATACTCCGGGAGGGGAGGGGTTCAGTTCTCGTCTCTGTAACACCAGTTTAATCCGTCTAAATCAGCAGGAATCAGACGGGTACGAGAATGATTTAGAATCAGATTCCTCGAGCGAGCAGACAGACTCCCAGGGACCACAAGTGTCTTCTGAAGCTCCAGGTAACCTTAACACCACCACGTTCGAGCCCGACACTATTAAACTCTAGTGACTCTTGGGGTTTGTAGGTGGGATCAGTTCTGGAGAAGTCATCTGTGATGCTCCCAAGAACAAGGGTGAGTACGCCGGTCTTTATATGGACCCTTATTTTTGGTCCACATAACACATAAGCATCATTGGTGATACTTGTGTTGAAGATGTTGAAGGAGAAACCACCAACGGAGAAGGTCAAGAGGAAAAGACGACCGACACGAACCCGGACAGCCAATACACCCTTGGAGAGCTGCTGGGAAAGGAAGACTGCGGTTCAGTCTATGAAGGAGACCATAAGGCAGATGGGAACCAGGTGAGTATCAGTTTGCTGTGTTGATCCTCCCCTGGATCCTCCTATGGCTCCAGATACCTGTGACGACCTACCAGGACCATTTTGGGTCAGGAGGACCGCTGAGTACCACCCTGGCCCCTGGATTCCTCTTAGCCCCAGACATGAACCCAATTGAGCATCTGTGGGACCTCCTCAATGGCCGTGTTGGCTCTACGGATCCTCCCCTGGTTCCTCCCTTGACTCCAGATACCTGTGACGACCTTCTGAAGAGGCCAAACAAGAGGCCAAGAAGAGCAATCAGTAATAATAATAACATGTCTCTTGTGGGCAGCAGGTTGAGGTGCCATGCACTGTACCCGAGACCATCGACATCTCAGAACGAACATCACGTGTGGTTGAGGACGTCTCTGAGCTGCACAAGTGCTATGAGGTTTACAAAACCATTGGATCAGGTAACTGGTACCACTTTCAGTGATCTCTCTGCCTTTGTGTAACACAGATGTGCATCTTTTGAAACCTGACTTAATATTTTTTTAATTCAATCGTTCTTCAGGTGGTTATGCGACGGTCAAGCTCGGCAGGCACATTCAGACTCAAGAGCCAGTGGCCATCAAGATCCTGGAGAAGAAAGAGCTCGGGGTTAGTTTCAGCAAAACTGTCTGTTAAAGACGGACGTGTCTCAGTTTCCAAACGTTTGTTTCTCCTAATTCTGATCTGAAAAGTCATAAAACTGTTCCTGTTTCCTCCCCATTGCAGGATGAGTTGTCTGATTTGAGGATCGAGATTGAAGCCCTGAAGAACCTCAAGCATCAGCACGTGTGCCGCTTGTACCAAGTCATGGAGACTGCTGACCAGATCTACATGGTGCTTGAGGTACCATCAGTGGTTGGAAACTATCAGATTTGATTTAATCTCTGGATTTATAATGATTTGCTGCTCACATGACTCGCTCTCTCCTCCAGTTTTGTCCGGGTGGAGATCTGTTCGACCACATCGATAATAACAACAGGTTGTCGGAGGAGGAGACGCGCAGGATCTTCCGTCAGATCGTCTTGGCGCTGGCGTACATCCACAGCCAGGGATACGCCCACCGTGACCTTAAGCCAGTGCGTCAGCCAAACGATTTCCACTTATACTTTGTGCTCTTTCTTTGTTAGTGCTTGAACATGACGTGTTTTATTTTGACTCTCAGGAAAACATGATGCTGGATGAGAAGAACAACATCAAGCTCATCGACTTTGGGCTCTGTGCCAAACCAGAGGTTCGTGTCTCTACTAAGACTGTAGTGTATACTTAAATCAAGCGTGCCATTCAGAGAGTCTAGTAAGGTGGTGTGTTTACCCCCATCCATCATGCTTTAATGAAGCCTTGCACACATGGTGTCCACAATTAGTTTCAGTGATCAGTTAGATGAACAGGACGTCACAGAGCCATGCTGGTTCAGTTTGTGTGCTGTGTTGCAGATGCGAGTCAACAGTTGGACCTTCGGTTGATAGAATTCTGTTTTGTTGTAGGGTGGATTGGGTACTGCTCTGATTGAGGGCTGTGGAACCCCTCCCTACTTGGCACCAGAAATCATTGATGCGCAACCCTATCATGGTGCAGAGGTAGGTTTGATTGGGGTGTGTCCCCAGGTTATTCCTGATAAACTTCAATTGAAAAGTCTCCAAATCCAAGGTGTTCAGTCCCCTATGTAGCCCCATTCATGAGTTATTCTATGAGGTCTGGATGAGGGGACTGACCAGGGTAAAGCATGTTTAAAAAAGACAATGAATATGTGTGTGTGTGTGTGTGTGTGTGTGTGTGTGTTTAGGCAGATGTTTGGAGCTTGGGTGTTGTCCTATATGACATGCTGTGTGGCTACCTCCCGTTCGATGGTGACAACTTTGTGGAACTCCATGAACAAATCACTGTAAGTCTTGGAACTACAATGAAACACCATTGGCATACACGTCTTGTTACGATTATGAAACAGAATCCATTATTTAATGCTCAGCAGCATGTTAAACACACAGTAAAAGTAACAGTAACGGCTTGTGGTGATGTTCTTTGATCAGATGTGATTGTTTTGCTCTGTGTTTCCTCAGAAAGGACATTTTGACACTCCTGACTGGCTGTCTCCTGGTTCTGTACTGCTGATTAAGGAAATGCTGCAGGTGTGTGTTTATGGTGTGTTTAATGTGAGCAAAGTGGGTGTGTGTTTCTCTGTGGGCTTCATCACCTGAAGTTCTTGTATCTTGTCCTGTAGGTGGTTCCAGAGCGGCGCATAAAGGTGGAGCATCTGCTGGATCATGAGTGGGTAATGAAGCAGTACAGCAGCCCTGTGGAATGGCACAGCACATGCCAGGTACAACATCCACCCTCGACGTAGTACAGTGACATGATGGAGATCCACTGTACATAAGATTGTATCTTTATTATCTTACATACTCATATATTTGTGTCTGTGTGTGTGTTTGTGTCTCAGCTGGATCATCTACATGAGGAGAGCATCACCGAGATGGCTGTGATGTTCAGACAGTCCAACCAAAGCACCAAGCAGCTGGTGTCTGAGATACATTTCAGTACTTGTATCTGCATCAACACAGATGCCAAAATGTAGATACATATTTATTAATATTGAGGTTCTTGTGCTTCGTCTAAAAGAGATAGCTGAGCGGATGTGTAAGAAATCCAGGTAACATTTCCACAATCAGTGTATTTTACCTGATAAACGCTGCTCTACATGCTCATCTGTCCAAACACTACAGCTTCTGGAATGTTCTTACACCTCTTCTTGTTTTATTTAACAGGAGACGTTGTTGTCGCATCAAGGAGGGACGATGGTGGCGCCATCCAATCAGGACACGTTACATCTCAATTTCACATTTCAATGATTATTGCAGCTGTTTCTCTCTAACCCATCCTCTCTCTCTCTCTTCTTTTACCAGAACGATGCATTTTGGGTATCTGTGTGTGACTGGTTAGAGGAACTCCACTGAGGTGCCGCCCTTGTTGATCCACACAGCTGTATGAGAAGTGTAGAACATGGATGACCAGGATCAACAAGACTTAAAATCTTATACAATTAAATGTAAAATAAATAAACTCACTGAATATATGAAGGTGCATGAATGTTCATGTTCACAATAGCTGATTATTTCTTCATTGTTTTGTGTATAATGTCAGTAATATGACGTCAAAGGCGGCACAACGTTTCCCGACATGTTCCAGAACATTGAACTCAGCAGTGAAGATACAGACCTTCTGTCAGTTACTCATAGCAGCCTGAGATCGTTACCCTAAAACTTAATGAACTCATGTCTCCTAAAAGAGAGAGTACACTATTAATAACCTTTTTAAAATACAGTGTATCACAAAAGTGAGTACACCCCTCACATTTCTGCAGATATTTAAGTATATCTTTTCATGGGACAACACTGACAAAATGACACTTTGACACAATGAAAAGTAGTCTGTGTGCAGCTTATATAACAGTGTAAATTTATTCTTCCCTCAAAATAACTCAATATACAGCCATTAATGTCTAAACCACCGGCAACAAAAGTGAGTACACCCCTTAGTGAAAGTTCCTGAAATGTCAATATTTTGTGTGGCCACCATTATTTCCCAGAACTGCCTTAACTCTCCTGGGCATGGAGTTTACCAGAGCTTCACAGGTTGCCACTGGAATGCTTTTCCACTCCTCCATGACGACATCACAGAGCTGGCGGATATTCGAGACTTTGCGCTCCTCCACCTTCCGCTTGAGGATGCCCCAAAGATGTTCTATTGGGTTTAGGTCTGGAGACATGCTTGGCCAGTCCATCACCTTTACCCTCAGCCTCTTCAATAAAGCAGTGGTCGTCTTAGAGGTGTGTTTGGGGTCATTATCATGCTGGAACACTGCCCTGCGACCCAGTTTCCGGAGGGAGGGGATCATGCTCTGCTCAGTATTTCACAGTACATATTGGAGTTCATGTGTCCCTCAATGAAATGTAACTCCCCAACACCTGCTGCACTCATGCAGCCCCAGACCATGGCATTCCCACCACCATGCTTGACTGTAGGCATGACACACTTATCTTTGTACTCCTCACCTGATTGCCGCCACACATGCTTGAGACCATCTGAACCAAACAAATTAATCTTGGTCTCATCAGACCATAGGACATGGTTCCAGTAATCCATGTCCTTTGTTGACATGTCTTCAGCAAACTGTTTGCGGGCTTTCTTGTGTAGAGACTTCAGAAGAGGCTTCCTTCTGGGGTGATGGCCATGCAGACCAATTTGATGTAGTGTGCGGCGTATGGTCTGAGCACTGACAGGCTGACCCCCCACCTTTTCAATCTCTGCAGCAATGCTGACAGCACTCCTGCGCCTATCTTTCAAAGACAGCAGTTGGATGTGACGCTGAGCACGTGCACTCAGCTTCTTTGGACGACCAACGCGAGGTCTGTTCTGAGTGGACCCTGCTCTTTTAAAACGCTGGATGATCTTGGCCACTGTGCTGCAGCTCAGTTTCAGGGTGTTGGCAATCTTCTTGTAGCCTTGGCCATCTTCATGTAGCGCAACAATTCGTCTTTTAAGATCCTCAGAGAGTTCTTTGCCATGAGGTGCCATGTTGGAACTTTCAGTGACCAGTATGAGAGAGTGTGAGAGCTGTACTACTAAATTGAACACACCTGCTCCCTATGCACACCTGAGACCTAGTAACACTAACAAATCACATGACATTTTGGAGGGAAAATGACAAGCAGTGCTCAATTTGGACATTTAGGGGTGTAGTCTCTTAGGGGTGTACTCACTTTTGTTGCCGGTGGTTTAGACATTAATGGCTGTATATTGAGTTATTTTGAGGGAAGAATAAATTTACACTGTTATATAAGCTGCACACAGACTACTTTTCATTGTGTCAAAGTGTCATTTTGTCAGTGTTGTCCCATGAAAAGATATACTTAAATATCTGCAGAAATGTGAGGGGTGTACTCACTTTTGTGATACACTGTACATGAGGTCCAGGAACAAAATGCAAAATACACTATATTACCAAAAGTATTCACTCACCCATCCAAATCATTGAATTCAGGTGTTCTAATTACTTCCATGGCCACATGTGTATAAAACCAAGCACCTCGGCATGTAGACTGCTTCTACAAACATATGTGAAAGAATGGGTCGCTCTCAGGAGCTCAGTGAATTCCAGCGTGGTACCATGATGCCACCTGTGCAACAAGTCCAGTCGTGAAATTTCCTCACTACTAAATATTCCACAGTCGACTGTCATTGGTATTATAACAAAGTGGAAGCGATTGGAAACAAGTGGTACCATGTAAAATGACAGAGCGGGGTCAGCGGATGCTGAGGCACATAGTGCACAGAGGTTGCCAACTTTCTTTAGAGTCGATCGGTACAGACCTCCAAACTTCATGTGGCCTTCAGATTACCTCAAGAACAGAGTGTAGAGCTTCATGTAATGGGTTTCCATGGCCGAGCAGCTGCATCCAAGCCTTACATCACCAAGTGCATGGTCTAAACCATGGGGTGCCGTCTGGCTTTGTCAGGGGTGCTGTCAAAAATATTCTGATAGTGATGGGTCGTTCTCGAACGATCCGATTCTATTGAACGGCTCTTTAAAATGAACAAAAGGAACTGAGTCGCGCCTCTGGGAGCCGCTATATATATTTTTATTTCTGCGCAGTTCTTAGCGGCTGTAATCCACCCAGTCTGCTTCGCATCAGTACAGGGAATTAATCAGTCATAATAAGAGCTGTTTATTGTCCAAATTCAAATTCGAAAACAGAGAGCAGCGAGCGAGCGAGACACACACAGAGAGAGAGAGAGACACACACACACAAACTGATCGTTATTACTACCTCATTACTGTAAATATTATAATTTGTATTGTTATTATTTTGCACTGTTTTTTAAATATTTTATTCTATTTTATATTTTTTTGCACAAGTAACTGTTTTGTATATATTTGTTCTTTTTTTATTGTTATTTTTATTATTTTTCTGTAACTTGCTTTGGCAATACGAATGTCCTTATTTGTCATGCCAATAAAGCTTTTTTTGAGTTGAGAGAGCCATAACCGAGCTACAGAGAGAACATGCAGAAAAGAAGCAGTGCTCTTAGTATAATGACAAATAATTGAGAAATAAACTATAAACTTGTTTAATTATGTTAAATCTGATTCGTTCATGGCGTGAACTGAGCTTTTCAAGCCTAACTTACATCAAGAACAAGTACAGGGAGCGACTGAGGGCTCTGGACCAGGAGCTCCATTTCTGCCTCTCATCCATCCCTGCCAGAATAGGGCGATTGTGTGCATCATCCCAGGCTCAGGTTTCCCATTAAAAGTAAGTCACGTTTCAGGAGTCTGGCTCGGCCCCTTAGTTCCAGTGAAAGAAACTCTTAATGCTCCAGCATACCAAGAGATTTTGGACAATTTCATGCTCTCAACTTTGTGGGAACAGTTTGGGGATGGCCCCTTCCTGTTCCAACATGACTGCGCACCAGTGCACAAAGCGAGATCCATAAAGATGAATAAAAGACCTTTTGGATGAATTAGAGTGGAGACTGCGAGCCATGCCTTCTCGTCCAACATCAGTGTCTGACCTCACAAATGCGCTTCTGGAAGAATGGTCAAAAATTCCCATAAACACTCCTAAACCTTCCCAGAAGTGTTGAAGCTGTTATAGCTGCAAAGGATGGGCCGACATTATATTAAATTAAATGGGACCTCACTCAAGTTCATATGCGTGTGAAGGCAGACGAGCGAATATTTTTGGCAATATAGTGTAGTTTTCATAGGACAAACATTTAAGAACCTACAAAACCTCTTAGATGTGTATTAAGAAAGTCTGAACATAAGAAATGAGTAGACAGTGATGTCTGAAGTAGGACTGAGATCTCAGATCATTAAAATAACATGAAACTAATTACGGGTTACAAAAGGTTTTTGTTTCTGCCATGCAGCTGGTTGAATGGAGTTAGTGTAGAATTATGTACAAAGATCTAAAGAGAACAGATGAACTGGCTGGTTAGCTCAGTTGGTTAGAGCATGGTGCTAATAACACCAAGGTTGCGGTTAACTATTAAAGGTAGCATGGCTGAGAGTCAGGTAAGCATGTGCTGTGTATCAGGACTTTCTAACCTGAGTAATTTAATCACTGAAAGTAAGAATACCACCCTGTTCTTCTACCATCTTTAATTCTGGCTTCATTTCACCTAATGAACATGGCATGACCTTTATAAATGATTACAATCAATTTTGTCAATGGCAAAAATAAATAAATAAATAAAAAGAGAACTGCTGTGTAATTTAGTGAATTCTTGCACTGCACATGGCAGAAGACTAAAATAAATTTAGACCGTGTAGAATAAAAGTATTAGGAAAGTATGAGGTTACAGCATCAGCTTTTATTTATTCTTAAAAGAAAAATACATGAACCTCAGTCATCTCACACGAAGATCTGTTCTGCTCAACAACAGTAAAGCTCTCCATCGTTTCTGTGTGGCAGCTCCATAACTGAAGGGCTGTCAGTGTCAAGTGCCGCTCCATCCCAAAATATAATCGCAAATCATTGTTTACAGCGCCATCAAACAGCCAACTTGCTCTTAAATGACTAATTATTAACTTTTGGGCTTAAGTAAAACCTCACTGCGTGGTTCCATGGTGTAATGGTTAGCACTCTGGACTTTGAATCCAGTGATCCCAGTTCAAATCTCGGTGGAACCTGGCTTTATTTAGGTAAAAACACTCTTATCAATGATGAGTAGAGAATAGTGTTCCACATGTGACTGTTCTATGCCAAATTGTAACACCAAAAGGCAAATCATTGTCATTGATTCACCATTTGCTGAGTAAATAAAGCCAAAAAGGAAAATACACACACACAAAACTTCAGACTTTACTTTTACATCTCAGATTTTTTAAACTTACGTGATTTATATAATTCTGAGCTAATTTAGAAGTTTTCAGTCAGTAAATAAAAGTAATTTTAGTTAAACATTGCCACCCAGGTATCAAAATAACTATTCCACTGTTAAACTGCACCGAGTTAAGTTTACCCAGCTAACACAGAACGTTCCCGTAACGTTAGATTTTGGTTCCCCTATGGTTATTTTTAGGGAACCATCCCATAACGTTATGGGAACGTTCTATTTTCGTTTAAAAAATTAGCGCTGTTCCCGGAACGTTCCGGGAACTATGAAACCTAACGTTCTCTCATGTTTTTATGAAAACTAACAGAGAACGTTATCTAAAAGTTGCCTTAAGGTTTTCTTTCTTATGTGTTTAAAGTAACGTTCCAGTAACGTTCCCGGAAGGTTTTCTTATGATCTTTAAAGTTTTTTGGTAGGAACTTACCAAAAAAACAGCCTTTTGCTTGGGACGGTCCATGTAGATCAACCTTTACTTACAAGTACCAACTATAAAACTATGAAACCTAACGTTCTCTCATGGTTTTATGAGAACTAACAGAGAACGTTAGGTAAAGCTTGTATAAGGTTTTATTTCTTATGTGTATAAAGTATCGTTCCAGTAACGTTCACGGAAGGTTTCTAAGTTAACCCAGCTAGCACAATCATCTGGCCCAGTTCCCACTTTTCTATCGGCACAGTCGGCCGAGTGTCAGAATCGGCCAGAATCAATGTAGCCAGATCCGGCCCAGTTGTTACCACAGCTGGGTTTGGCTGGTGCTCGTAGAAACGCGTGCGCGCCGACGCTGGTTGTCCGGCTGTGGCCCAGCGTCCAGTCTCTGATTCAGCGGCGGCAGAACGAGCGTCACCATAGCAACAGTGCGACGCGAGCCGTTGAAGAAGAGGAATCGTTCGTTCGTGTGAGGTAAATAAACATTTAATCTTAACAACTTTTTACTTAGTAAAATGTAAGCAGAAAGTATATTAATGAGTTTTGGATTAAGATAGAGAACAATTTGGAAATGGAAACTGTTAGGTAATGTTATCTAGTTAGTTTCAGGTTAACTGGTAGTCTGAACTGAAACACTTCAGGTAACGTTAGCTAAAAGGCTAACAGTTTCTAGCA
This sequence comes from Trichomycterus rosablanca, assembly GCF_030014385.1. Classification (NCBI taxonomy): domain Eukaryota; kingdom Metazoa; phylum Chordata; class Actinopteri; order Siluriformes; family Trichomycteridae; genus Trichomycterus; species Trichomycterus rosablanca. The sequence goes on along the minus strand of NW_026947030.1, from coordinate 13,041 downwards.
TTAGACAACAGCTGCTAAATAATTAAAGTTCATTGAATACTGTGGATAACGTAAACTTAAAAGCTACAATAAGCAACAAGAACAACAACAACAATAATAGTAATACAATAATAAGCAACAGACGACCTACCATCTCTGACTACATCCACAAGGTGGACCAACAAAGCAGGTGTGTATAATTTAAGAGTGGACAGTGAGTGGACACGGTATTTGAAAACTCCAGCAGCGATGCTGTGTCTGATCCAGTCATATAAGCACAACACACAGTAACACACCACCAACCACATCAGTGTCACTGCAGTGCTGAGAATGATCCACCACCTAAATAGTACCTGCTCTGAGGTGGTCATGTGGAGGTCCTGACTATTGAAGAATAAAGTAAAAGGGGGCTAACAAAGTATGCAGAGTAACTGATGGACGACAGTGGAACTGTAGAGCTACAAAGTGCACCTATAGATAGATAACTTTATTAATCCCATAGAGAAAGTCAGTAAATGGTTAGTAAACTATATGGTTAGTGGAGCTGATAGAAAAAGAGTATACATACAAGGAGGTGGTTTTAATGTTATGGCTGATCGTATATAATTTTATAACCCAAAGATTGTCCCTTGTATTTTTTGTAGATATTCAAGTGTCCACTACCATCACTGAGCCACATTTGCTTATTCACCTCTCATACATGAGTAAAAACTATGAACACTACTCTGCAGCATCTAACATCCAGTGTAGATCATCAGCCAAGGTCACAAGATCCAGCAAGAAGGTTCTGGGTTCGATCCCCAGGTGGGGCGGTCTGGGTCATTTCTGTGTTGTTTGCATGTTCTCCCCATGTCCGCATAGGTTTCATCCGGGTGCTCCGGCTCCATCCCACAGTCCAAAGATATGCAAGTGAGGTGAATTGGAGACACTAAATTGTTCATGACTGTGTTTGATATAACCTTGAGAACTGATGAATCTTGTGTTATGAGTAACTACCGTTCCTGTCATGAATGTAATCAAAGTGTAAAACATGAGGTTAAAATCCTAATAAACAAACAAACAGTACTTCTTTATATTGTATATATATATACAGTGTATCACAAAAGTGAGTACACCCCTCACATTTCTGCAAATATTTCATTATAGCTTTTCATGGGACAACACTATAGACATGAAACTTGGATATAACTTCGAGTAGTCAGTGTACAGCTTGTATAGCAGTGTAGATTTACTGTCTTCTGAAAATAACTCAACACACAGCCATTAATGTCTAAATAGCTGGCAACATAAGTGAGTACACCCTACAGTGAACATGTCCAAATTGTGCCCAAATGTGTCGTTGTCCCTCCCTGGTGTCATGTGTCAAGGTCCCAGGTGTAAATGGGGAGCAGGGCTGTTAAATTTGGTGTTTTGGGTACAATTCTCTCATACTGGCCACTGGATATTCAACATGGCACCTCATGGCAAAGAACTCTCTGAGGATGTGAGAAATAGAATTGTTGCTCTCCACAAAGATGGCCTGGGCTATAAGAAGATTGCTAACACCCTGAAACTGAGCTACAGCATGGTGGCCAAAATCATACAGCGGTTTTCCAGGACATGTTCCACTCTGAACAGGTTTTGCCAGGGTCGACCAAAGAAGTTGAGTCCACGTGTTCGGCGTCATATCCAGAGGTTGGCTTTAAAAAATAGACACATGAGTGCTGCCAGCATTGCTGCAGAGGTTGAAGACGTGGGAGGTCAGCCTGTCAGTGCTCAGACCATACGCCGCACACTGCATCAACTCGGTCTGCATGGTCGTCATCCCAGAAGGAAGCTGACGCACAAGAAAGCCCGCAAACAGTTTGCTGAAGACAAGCAGTCCAAGAACATGGATTACTGGAATGCCCTGTGGTCTGACGAGACCAAGATAAACTTGTTTGGCTCAGATGGTGTCCAGCATGTGTGGCGGCGCCCTGGTGAGAAGTACCAAGACAACTGTATCTTGCCTACAGTCAAGCATGGTGGTGGTAGCATCATGGTCTTGGGCTGCATGAGTGTTGCTGGCACTGGGGAGCTGCAGTTCATTGAGGGAAACATGAATTCCAACATGTACTGTGACATTCAGAAACAGAGCATGATCCCCTCCCTTCGAAAACTGGGCCTTATGGCAGTTTTCCAACAGGATAACGACCCCAAACACAACCTCCAAGATGACAACTGCCTTGCTGAGGAAGCTGAAGGTAAAGGTGATGGACTAAACCCAATTGAGCACCTGTGGCGCATCCTCAAGTGGAAGGTGGAGGAGTTCAAGGTGTCTAACATCCACCAGCTCCGTGATGTCATCATGGAGGAGTGGAAGAGGATTCCAGTAGCAACCTGTGCAGCTCTGGTGAATTCCATGCCCAGGAGGGTTAAGGCAGTGCTGGATAATAATGGTGGTCACACAAAATATTGACACTTTGGGCACAATTTGGACATGTTCACTGAGGGGTGTACTCACTTATGTTGCAGCTATTTAGACATTAATGGCTGTGTGTTGAGTTATTTTCAGAAGACAGTAAATCTACACTGCTATACAAGTTGTACACTGACTACTCTAAGTTATATCCAAGTTTCATGTCTATAGTGTTGTCCCATGAAAAGATATAATAAAATATTTGCAGAAATGTGAGGGGTGTACTCACTTTCGTGATACACTGTTTATATGGGAATATGAGTTTTTTAGCCATATCGCCCAGCCCTACTGGAAGTGATGCTTAATGTAATGGACATTTAATAACATTTGTACCTTAAATTTCCTGAGTGTCTGCAAAACAAAAGTGTTCTTTTGTATCGCGAGTGATATTTTTTAAAGGCCATATTGCCCACCCCTAGTGTTGTGTGCATACTGCACACTTCTGTACTGAAAGCGCTGCGTACTTCCTCCAATCTAGTACAGACTCTGTTAGTATGCAACTCTGGATGCAGCTAATGTTTCTCTCCAGTGTGAATGCCCTGGTGTCTTTTAAGAGCACTCTTTGTATTAAAGCTCTTCCCACATTGTGAGCACTGATACGGTTTCTCTCCACTGTGAATGCGCTGGTGGATTTTGAGCTCACTCTGTCTAGTAAAACTCTTTTCACATTGTGAGCACTGATACGGTTTCTCTCCAGTGTGAATGCGCTGGTGGATTTTGATATGACTCTTTTGATTAAAACTCTTCCCACACTGTGAGCACTGATATGGTTTCTCTCCAGTGTGAATGCGCTGGTGTATTTTAACCACACTCTTTGTATTAAAACTCTTTCCACACTGTGAACACTGATACGGTTTCTCTCCAGTGTGAATGCGCTGGTGGGTTATGAGATCACTCTTTGTAATAAAACCCTTACCACACTGTGAGCACTGAAACGTTTTCTCTCCAGTGTGAATGTGCTGGTGTCTTTTGAGATTACTCTGTTGATTAAAACTCTTTCCACACTGTGAACACTGATATGGTTTCTCTCCAGAGTGAATGTGCTGGTGTTTTTTCAAATCACTCTTTGTATTAAAACCCCTTCCACACTGTGAGCACTGATATGGTTTCTCTCCACTGTGAATGTGCTGGTGTGTTTTGAAATGAGTCTGTTGATTAAAACTTTTCCCACAGAGTGAGCACTGATACGGTTTCTCTCCAGTGTGAATGCGCTGGTGTATTTTGAGCTCACACTTTGTATTAAAACTCTTTCCACATTGTGAGCACTGATATGGTTTCTCTCCAGTGTGAATGCGCTGGTGTGTTTTGAGCTTACTCTGTGTATTAAAACGCTTCCCACACTGTGAGCACTGATATGGTTTTTCGCCAGTGTGAATGCGCTGGTGTTTTTTTAGATCACTCTGTCTATTAAAACGTTTCCCACACTGTGAGCACTGATATGGTTTCTCTCCAGTGTGAATGCGCTGGTGTATTTTGAGCTCACTCTGTCTAAGAAAACTCTTCCCACATTGTGAGCACTGATACGGTTGCTCTGCAGTGTGAATGCGCTGGTGTTTTTTAAGATCACCCTGTGTAATAAAACTCTTTTCACACTGTGAGCACTGATATGGTTTCTCTCCTGTGTGAATGCGCTGGTGTATTTTGAGATGACACTGGAACCTGAACCTCTTTCCACACTGTGAGCACTGATACAGTTTCTCTCCAGTGTGAATGCGCTGGTGTATTTTGAGATGACACTGGAACTTGAAGCTCTTCCCACACTGTGAGCAGACGTTTCCTTCTTCCTGTGTGGGACTGAGAGAGGTGTTAATGCTGACAGTACCAGCGGACGTTTGCTGATTACTGGAGCTTCTGGTGGGCGTCAGATCCTCATGTTCAGTCTTAATCTTCACCAGAGTCTCATATTTAACATGGTTGCAGCTCTTGATGTGATTGTGGAGCTGATTTTGGGTTGTAGAGGAACGTGGACACGAGGAGCAGCAGAAATCCTTGTTCAGTTCTGAAGCACAAAATAATTAAATACATTTATAACATTATAAATAATTAGGGCTGTCAAACGATTAAAATTTTTAATCGCGATTAATCTCAGAATTTCATATAGTTAATCGCGATTAATCGCATTAAAAAAAATCTGTGTAAATGTTATAGAAAACAAGGATTTTTAAGTGAAATGTTACAATTAAAATGGTGAACACATTTTATGCTAAATGTACTAATGTTAAAAACTGCTGGGACAAGAGAAAACTGTAAGGGAGTTTTATTCACTCACATACTAGGTAGTAATACTATCCAATGGTTTGATGGACGTTTCTACACGAAGTGAGTGTGTTTTGACCCTTTGGGGCTTCCATAGTTCATGGACAACGTGCTTGACTCAGCTGTCCGGTATTCTTTACCGTAACAGAATAAGTTAATAAAGTGTTCTGCTCCCGACAACTTGTGAATATAGCGTGTATTTATTTCTTTATTATGCAAGTGCAGATGCTACGACGCTCTTTTACATTTTGTTAACAAACCGCAAATGAAAAACGGTGACATGTCCGACATTAAAACGTTTGTTCTACCAGTCAAGTCTCAACATGAACTAGAATTTGCGTTAATGGCACTATTTATCTTAATCGCGTTAAATTGAGATTGCGTTAATGCGTTATTATCGCGTTAACTTCGACAGCCCTATAAATAATCAATACATTTATAACATTATAAATAATCAAATACATTTATAACATTATAAATAATCAAATACATTTATAATATTATAAATAATCAAGTATATTTATAATATTATAAATAATCAAATACGTTTATAACATTATAAATAATCAAATACATTTATAATATTATAAATAATCAAATACATTTATAACATTATAAATATTCAAATACATTTATAACATTATAAATAATCAAATACATTTAAAACATTATAAATAATCAAATACATTTATAATATTATAAATAATCAAATACATTTATAACATTATAAATAATCAAATACATTTAAAACATTATAAATAATCAAATATATTTATAACATTATAAATAATAATATACATTTATAACATTATAAATAATCAAATACATTTATAACATTATAAATAATTAAATACATTTATAACATTATAAATAATAAAATACATTTATAACATTATAAATAATCAAATACATTTATAACATTATAAATAATAAAATACATTTATAACATTATAAATAATCAAATACATTTATAATATTATAAATAATCAAATACATTTATAACATTATAAATAATCAAACACATTTATAACATTATAAATAATCAAATACATTTATAACATTATAATCAAATACATTTATAACATTATAAATAATCAAATACATTTATAACATTATAAATAATCAAATACATTTATAACATTATAAATAATCAAATACATTTATAACATTATAAATAATCAAATACATTTATAACATTGTAAATAATCAAGTACATTTATAACATTATAAATAATAAATACATTTATAACATTATAAATAATCAATTACATTTATAACATTATAAATAATCAAATACATTTATAACATTATAAATAATCAAATACATTTATAACATTATAATCAAATACATTTATAACATTATAAATAATCAAATACATTTATAACATTATAAATAATCATATACATTTATAACATTATAAATAATAAATACTGTTAGTAATTGTTAAACTGAGATCTGATGCTAAAGTCCTGTAACGTGATTCATCCTGCATTCATCATTTCCTGCTCACACTGATCTGCATGAGCACAATACAAGCTTTCACTGTATGATGCTTCATCCCAGGTTCCTCTGATTCTATTCAATCCAAATCTTATTTTACTCAAGATAAAAAATATCTTACTGAGTTCATCTTTATCTTCAGGTTCTTCCTTCTTCACAGGCTTCATCTGGAAACCTCCACACTGTTGGTCCTCTGGGGTGAGGTGTTCCTCAGAGGTGACGTGTTCCACAGGGATTAAAGATCCTTCACCTGAAATTCATCAATATGTGAAGAAGAAACTCAACAACTGGAGGAAACTGAAGGTTGTGGGTTTAGTTACCACAAATAAATACTACTTAGATTTAATCCAGACTGGAAGTATCAGCACTTCTACACAGGACAGTACGGTACAGTACAGGTTCTAATCCCACTATCCACATTCTCTTATTATTTCTACTATACTAACCACACTGTACTGCACTAACATGGCAAATTGCTCCACATTTACTTACAGAAGTAACTTCCATCTTCTTCCTCCTCCTTTTTTATTAGTTTCTCTTGGAATCCTTCATTTTGTAGATCTATGGGGGTGACGTGTCCCTCTTCTGCTGACTGCATTATTAAAAGAGCTGACAGGCAGACAGACAGATAGACAAATGTACTTTATTCCCTATTAAAGAGAAATCCAGGAAAATTCTTTCAGACTGTTTTAACTGTTTATTTTTAATGCTGTGAGGCTGTAAACAGGGTGAAAATGTTGAAACTATTGTGGGACTGAGCAGCATCAGACAAAAAAGACTTCTAATAGAACTTTTTGGGTTGGTTTCACAGACGGGGATTAAGCCTAGTCCTAGACTACACAGCATTTTGAATGGAGATTCTCTATTTAAAGCTAAATGTAGTCCTGGACTATAAGCCTTAATCCCTGTCTGGGAAACAAGCCTTTGAGTTTGGTGGAAGTGGTTTTGTGGCCCAAAGTGAAATGATTAAGTCTGATGTTCTTTACATCTAGTTTCTCATCCACTCCCAATAACAGTGCTGTACTAATACTTTTAACTTTTACTATAAACCTGTAAAACAACCTGTAAACAAAGCTACAAGAACTCGCTGTTTGTATCAAACATTAAACACTGTAAACAAAGCTGAAAATGTGACGCGTTTATATCAAAATGTTAGATTTAATAATGAATAAACTCTGAATCCGTTACAATCCACTGATTCATCGGTTCAATGAATCGGTTCATCAGTACTGAATCATGTGTGATGCTAACAGTTAGCGGAGCAGCTAATAGTTTGTGTGTTTAAATAAAACTGAAGTTAAAGCTCCTCAAATCCTCACAGTGATGTTTTATTATAAACTCTAGTTTTATTATTAATTAGAATGTGGTTATAATTAAATATAAGGGTTATAATTAAATACATATTTTACTTACAGATGAGGCTCTACAGTACAAACACAGCAGCTTCTTGTTCTTCTTATGATGTTTAATGGCGGTTGGCAGAACAACTTAAGACGCACCAGCGCCACCAACTGGACTGGAGTTGAACAGCAGCTTAGCAGTAAAACATCTCCATTAGCCCTGTATCTCTCAGCTACAGTGTTGGGGGGAACGCGGTACAGTCACGTGATTACTTTTTATCTGTAACGAAGTCATGTAACGCGTTACAGTTACATATTTGTAATGACATTACAGTTACTGTGATGAGGGATGAGTCGTTCGCGAACGAACCGATTCTATTGAACGACTCTTTTGAAATGAACTAAAAGAACCGAGTCGCTCCTCTAGTATAAGGACAAATAATTAAGGAATAAACTCGTTTAATGATGTTAAATCTGATTGGTTCATGGCGTGTATGTTTTAAAGCAGAAACAAACACAGGTACATCTCTGCACAAGAGAGGATTTTTCTGAAACTAAATAAATAAAGTAAATAAATGGAATTTGTTTGTAGATGTGATTCCAGTATACAGTATTTGTTTGGGTTTTAGAATGTAACGTGAAAGTAAAGTAATGAGGAACGAGATTACATTTTCCAGGATGTAATGAGTAAAGTAATCCCATTACAATTTTAGTTAAGTAATGAGTAATGAGTAATGGATTACTTTTTTGAGTAACTACCCCAACACTGCTCAGGTAGCTTTAGAGAAGACTACAGTCAGTCCTAGACGTTCTTCCAAGCAGTTTCTCTAATGTCATGTTTTCTTTTCCAACTCACACCTTCACACCAGTAGAAGCTTAAAAATAACAATACAAACCAACTAGTCTATAAGCACAAGAGGATTCATCTTTACAGACGGTGCTGTTTATGGTTTTACATTTTAAAACATGCTTTTCTTCACTAGGATTCATATGAACTGGGTTTTATGCACTAGAAGATGGTGGGATAATTAAACGTAAATATGAGTATTTCTTTTAACAAAGGAGTTTAGCTACCACTAATTTGATCTACGTATAGATAAACACAAAGAACAAAGACTCATGATGATAGAACAATGCAACACTGTTCAGTCCACAGCCCTCCATTCACACCTTCTCATGTACATTCTGGTGGAGGACGGTTCATTATTTGCTAAGTGGAAATCATCTAAAGACTAGAATTTTGGAGTGTAGACCTAGAAGTGTTAAAGTAAGAGGCTATTCATTTATGAAAACTTTGCAAACACCATAAAGACCAGGGTAGAATTCTTCCACTTGAAAGTAAAAGTTGTTCTGTGTTTATTAAAGTAGATTAAAACTAAACTCCTTTGTTAAAAGAAATACTCATATTTACATTTAATTATCCCACCATCTTCTAGTGCATAAAACCCAGTTCATATAAATCCTAATACAGACTGCACTGAAATTACATTCAAAAATAAATAAATACTATTGTGGTAGTTCAGGTGTTTTCTTATCATGGAGGTGATCAATTGACCAAGACCAGTTGAGAGGTCGGGAGACAAGTGTTTCTTTATTGATGAATAAATGTATTTGTTAAACTGTAAATTCCATCTGAGTCCTCTGTGTGATGAGAGTTTGGTTTTGAATCCGATGTCAGCAAATGTGTCCATGGTTGTTAAATGTGACTAAACTGACGGTCCATGTATTTGTATGTATGCTTGAGCTGGAGTGACAATAGAAAGTGGATGTAAAGGACTGGGTGGGTAATAATTCAAAATAGTTCTTCACGTAACCTGAAATTCTATTCATAAATCATAAGAGAATAAAAAGACTAAATTGTTAATAAAGAAGATTGGAGAGGAGAAGAAAACAGGAGAGGAAAGAACAGAAAAGAGCAGAAGTGAAATTTAGAGCTTTTAGTATTTAAAGTGTTACTATTAAATGTTCTTTAATGAGATCTAAAAGGATTATAAAAAATTAATAAAACGACTAATGGTTTAATGATAAAATATTACTAGCTGTAATACCAATGTAAACAAAATACATCACAAAAAAGTATCAATCGGAATGTAAAATGAAAGTATATTATTATTAATAATAAAAGATTCACTAGTAGTACTGATCAATCATTTGCCATTTCAACAATATCTGTGACACCCTGGATTCTGGGCTAGTTTCAGCTTCAGGGTTGATTTTAGACCAGACATTAGGCTGGATAATTCTGCTGAACCTGGCAACTCTCACGATTTTCCCGCCAAATTGGGCTTGTTTAAAAAATTCAGTCATGGTTGAAAATTGGGCTACTTTCAAAATGTGTCATGGCTGTCTAAAAGCTTTCATTGCAAACCGTACAAAATGTTTTTAATGAGGATTTGGGCTCACATACCTATGAACAAGGTCTGCTAGTTTTAGCATGTGAAGGGTGGGTTTAGACAGACTTATGCCTTGTTCACACTACACGACTTTTGTCCTGATTTGCCGGCTCGGTAGCAACTCAGTGTTTGCTCGGAGATCGAAACTCTCACAATCGCTATGTGTGAACACTAAGCGGCTCCAAATCGGCTCCGGACCGAATCGAGATTTCTAGCATGTCAGATATCTGCATCTGAGTTGGCCGACTGGCAATGACTGCTATATCGAACAGTGAGGGGAGGAGTGTGAGGGGAAATGCAGGGGAGGAGTGTAAAAAGATGGGACAGGGGCGTAATATAGTTTATATCAGAATACATCAGCACACACACAAGTTTTAAAGTATTTCTGACCTGATCGTTTTCTACAAAACACCCACGCTGCACTGCAAAAAATATTTATTAACCTCCAACTTACTATAGAACAATCCAAGCCAAATCCACTCAGATTCATTTATTTTTCCTCTTTTATTTTACGCTGCACATCAGCGCACAAACTTTGATCGCTCACTACTTGTTTACGTGCATTTTTGGACATTTTCGTAACAAAACGTAGTTTGGGATACCACAGAAGCTCGCCCGCGATTCCAGTTGGTGATAGATTGTGTAGTGTGTGACCCCCTATGGCCGATCAGTCGTGTAGTGTGAACTTGGCATTAGTCTCCAGATTGGAAGCACGTTTGAAAAAAGCGGACGAGATCTTTTGACCTTGTTGAAATAAACAATCCTTGTGATGTCCCCCTCTTGTGGCCCTTTTGTAGAATTGTAATGAAATAATATGAGTTGAGAGACATGAGTTTATAAAGTTTTAGGGTAACGATCTCAGGCTGCTCTGAGTGAGCTGACAGTAGGTCTGTATCTTCACTGCTGAGTTTAATGTTCTGTAACATGTCAGGAAACGTTGTGTTGCTATTGTAAAAATGAACATCCATGCACCTTCATATATTCAGTGAGTTTATTTATTTATTATTTAATGTAATAAGATTTTGATGCTTGTTGATCCTGGTCATCCATGTTCTACACTTCTCATACAGCTGTGTGAATCAACAAGGGCGGCACCTCAGTGGAGTTCATCTAACCAGTCACACACAGATACCCAAAATGCATCGTTCTGGTAAAAAAAGAGAGAGAGGATGGGTTAGAGAGAAACATCTGCAACAATCATTGAAATGTGGAATTGAGATGTAACGTTTCCTGATTGGATGGTGCCACCATCGTCCCTCCTTGTCACACCGACGGTGTCTCCTGCTAAATAAAACAAGAAGAGGTGTAAGAACATTCCAGAAGCTGTAGTGTTTGGACAGATGAGCATGTAGAGCAGCGTTTATCAGGTAAAATACACTGATTGTGGAAATGTTACTATTTCTTACACGTCCGCTCAGCTACACACTGGACTACTGCGCTGCTTCCTTCTCAAGAGCAAAAGATACGTAGCTGTGGTCTGATCACTAATAAATATGTGTCTACATTTTAGCATCTGTGTTGATGCAGATACAAGTACTGAAATGTACCTCAGACACCAGCTGCTTCATGCTTTGGTTGGACTGTCTGAACATCACAGCCATCTCAGTGATGCTTTCTTCATCTAGATGATCCAGCTGAGACACAAAAACACACACAGACACAAATATATGAGTATGTAGGATAATAAAGATACAATCTTCTGTACGGTGGATCTCCATCATGTCACTGTACTACGTCTAGGGTGGATGTTGTACCGGACATGTGCTGTGCCATTCCACAGGGCTGCTGTACCCCTTCATTACCCACTCATGATCCAGCAGATGCTCCACCTTTATGCGCCGCTCTGGAACCACCTACAGGACAAGATACAAGAACTTCAGGTGATGAAGCCCACAGAGAAACACACACCCACTTTGCTCACATTAAACACACCATAAACACACACCTGCAGCATTTCCTTAATCAGCAGTACAGAACCAGGAGATAGCCAGTCAGGAGTGTCAAAATGTCCTTTCTGAGGAAACACAGAGCAAAACAATCACATCTGATCAAAGGACATCGCCACAAGCCGTTACTGTTACTTTTACTGTATGTTTAACATGCTGCTGATCATTAAATAATGGATTCAATTTCATAATCGTAACAAGACGTGTATGCCAATGGTGTTTCATTGTAGTTCCAAGACTTACAGTGATTTGTTCATGGAGCTCCACAAAGTTGTCACCATCGAACGGGAGGTAGCCACACAGCATGTCATATAGGACAACACCCAAGCTCCAAACATCTGCCTAAAACACACACACACACACACATATTCATTGTCTTTTTTAACCATGCTTTACCCTGGTCAGTCCCCTCATCCAGACCTCATAGAATAACTCATGAATGGGGCTACAGAGGGGACTGAACACCTTGGATTTGGAGACTTTTCAATTGAAGTTTATCAGGAATAACCTGGGGACACACCCCACACAAACCTACCTCTGCACCAAGATAGGGTTGCGCATCAATGATTTCTGGTGCCAAGTAGGGAGGGGTTCCACAGCCCTCAATCAGAGCAGTACCCAATCCACCCTACAACAAAACAGATTTCTATCAACCAAAGGTCCAACTGTTGACTCGCATCTGCAACACAGCACACAAACTGAACCAGCATGGCTCTGTGACGTCCTGTTCATCTAACTGATCACTGAAACTAATTGTGGACACCATGTGTGCAAGGCTTTAGCATGATGGATGGGGGTAAGCACACCACCTTACTAGACTCTCTGAATGGCACGCTTGATTTAAGTATACACTACAGTCTTAGGAGAGACACGAACCTCTGGTTTGGCACAGAGACCAAAGTCGATGAGCTTGATGTTGTTCTTCTCATCCAGCATCATGTTTTCCTGAGAGTCAAAATAAAACACGTCATGTCCAAGCACTAACAAAGAAAGAGCACAAAGTATAAGTGGAAATCGTTTGGCTGACGCACTGGCTTAAGGTCACGGTGGGCGTATCCCTGGCTGTGGACGTAGGCCAGCGCCGAGACGATCTGACGGAAGATCCTGCGCGTCTCCTCCTCCGACAACCTGTCGTTATTATCGATGTGGTCGAACAGATCTCCACCCGGACAAAACTGGAGGAGAGAGC
>NW_026947029.1:0-84000 GCF_030014385.1 Trichomycterus rosablanca | reverse complement strand
CCATTGTATTGCAATGAGTATGAAACATGCAGCATCGTTGAAGGAGAATATGGCTGCCATCCTCGACCCTATGCCACATGCTATGCTTCAGGGGACCCCCACTACATGTCTTTTGATGGACTATGGTTCGACTTCCAAGGCACATGCAGATACACACTGGCGAGTGTATGTAATGATTCTCAGGGGCTACCATATTTTGAAGTCATCGGACAAAATGAACCATGGTACGGTCTCCCAGTGTCAATCACCGTTGAGGTTTCAATCAATGTTTCAGGCCATCTGGTAATCCTTTCACAGTACGCGTACGGGACAGCTAACGTAAGTAAAACATGATATTACTCATAACATACAACATAACATATACAAAGGCTGCTAAAATATTAATTTCCTTTTCACTAGATTGACGGAGTCACCAGGAACCTCCCTGTCCTGCTAGATTTTGGCAGTGTGTCTGTTTACTCCAGTGGACCGTACACATATGTTACAACTGACTTTGGACTCAGTGTGAGTTATGATGGCTCATACACAGCGACCGTCACTGTACCAGGAAATTACAGTGGAGCTACATGTGGCCTGTGTGGTAACTTCAATTATGATCAAAATGATGATTTCCTTACTCGCTCTGGAGAGCTGGCTTCCTCAGCTACAGAGTTTGGAGCCAGTTGGAATGTTGAGAACAACACAACATGCCACCACGGAGGAGAAGATCCTACAACTTGTTCAGATCAAGCTAGGGCAGAGTCTTTGTGTGGGATCCTTAGAGACACTGCGGGTCCACTGAGCTCCTGTCATGCCTATGTGGATCCTCAGGCCCACTTTGATAATTGTGTATTTGATGTCTGCATCTCTGACTTCAGTAATGATGTACTGTGCCATTCCATTGCAACCTACGTTAGTGCCTGCCAATCTGCCAACGTTGTGATTTTGCCCTGGAGAGTGAACACCACCTGTCGTAAGTAACCTGGAATGAAACTGGATACAGTTACAACCATATAAACAAACATGTACCCCCTGTAAAGCGTACAGGACAAACTAATATATTCTACCTTACTTGTGTGTTTGAATTTTAGCTCTATACTGTCCTGAAAACAGCCACTACGAACTGTGTGGTACAGACTGTGGGCATACCTGTGCCAGCAGTGTAGATGCCATATGTGATAGGACCTGTACAGAGGGTTGCTTCTGTAATGAAGGCTTTGTGAGAAGTGGAGGCCTCTGTGTACCAGTGGAGCAGTGTGGTTGCTTGCATGATGGATTCTATTTTCATGTTAGTTTTCAATGCATTTAGAAAATTTTTTCAAACCAAGTCCAATGACGTACTTTCAGTAACCCATTATGATTTGGCCTTGCAGATCGGTGAGAAGTTCTGGACTCAAGAATGCTCCCAGCATTGCGAATGCTTTGCCTCCAATGACCTGCGCTGCGTCTCCACCTCTTGCAGCCCCACCCAGGAATGTGCGATCCGGAATGGCAGACTTGGTTGCTACAGCCAAATGTCCTCCTGCATGGTCACGGGTGATCCCCATTACTACACCTATGATGGAGCTGTAGCACACTTTCAGGTAGGAAACGTATAGTTTAATGTAAATGTTGTGTACACACTGATACTTCACCAGACCCAAAAAAGACCAGGGTTTTTAAAGAGGCCAAGATGGCCAGCTTTTACTTAGGCGAGGGTGCCCTCTGTTGGTGAGGAGAGAAACCGGCTACCTCAGATGTGACAGATGCATACTAGCTAAATTATTTACATCTTTACCTGCCTTGAAGTGTTTCAAATCTGATTCTCCAGGGCACGTGTTCATATGAGATTTCTCAGACCTGCGGGTATGTGTCTGACAATGGCCTACAATTCCGTGTGGTGGCGACCAACATGCACCGTGGAAGCACCGTCGTGTCCTTCGTATCTGCAGTGGATGTGTGGCTGAACTATCTAGGAGAGGAGAAACAGATTACCATCGGACTGAACCGCAATGTGAAGGTACTAACACTCTGATCTAAGATTCAGGAAGTTTATATTTAATTCCTGTTTTTTTTACTACAGTTTTTTTAATTTTATTTTGCAGGTTGATGGGAATCACACGGACTCACTTCCTGCTCAGCTTGGCCAAATTGCAGAGATCTACCAAGAGCAGAACTTTGTGGTCGTGAATGCATCGAGTGAGCTCTTGGTCTACTTCGATGGCAGTATGACACTTGTGGTAAAACTGGGCCCGAGCTACCGTGGATCAGTCTGTGGAATGTGTGGCAACAATAATCAGGATCCTGCAGATGACAAGACCATGCCCAATGGAACATTTGCACCCAACGATAACGACTTCGGCAACAGCTGGAGATCAAACACCAGCAGCCCAGGGTGATTATAATAAAGAAATCACAAATATCTGGGATATCTGTCTGTCTGTCTGTGTATCTATATATTTATGCTGTGTTCTGTCTAGATGTGGTGCCAATGACCAGAACCGTGATTCTGAAGACTGTCCCTTCAGACAAGAGTATTCTGATCTCTGTAGCATCATCACCAACACCAGTGGACCCTTCCAGCAGTGCCATCAGTACATCAACCCTGAAACCTACTACTCTTCATGTGTGTATGACCTGTGTGCTTACTCGGGCAGAGACATGCTCTGTCCATCAGTGGAGGCTTATGAGATCGCTTGCACCATGATGGAACTCCAGATACCAGACTGGCGCACTGGGCTATCATGCAGTGAGTACTCTCTATTTATTCTTATGGCTCCAAATTATGTCTAACAGTATATTTGTATATTTTAACATTTGACTACTCAATTTAGTGACGGTGGACCCCTGTGAGGAGCTGCACTGCACTGAGAATGAATGGTGTGGGGAGAGAAATGGCGCCTTTGGCTGCTTCTGTAATGAGAACAGTCCTAAAACAAACCCAGAGACCTATGGTACATTTTGGGACACGTTGATCGATTAAGACAAAACATACTCCAATTATTTGCCATTTCCCACCCTTAACCATTTACTCTTTTTTTTCTCTCCAGACTCTTCTGAGATTTGTGAGAGCAGTACCGGCACCATGTCTCTGTCCCGCTGTCAGCTATTCGAAGCTGGTTTTATGGCAAACAGCCTTCACCTGAGTGACCCCAGCTGCATGGGAACGATCCAAGATGGCAGACTGGTGTTCCATTTTGATAATGACGACCACATCTGTGGCACGAATTTCACGGTATGATTTTAACCTACACAAGTCATGGATTTAAAGAACCTGAATATGTTTTTACTCTATATGTGGGGTCAACCTTTTCACTGATCAATATCTCCAGGCCAATGGCACCCACTTCATCTATGAGAACGTTATCCAGGGGGAAATGAACTCAACAATAACCACCGTTATCAGAAACAAAGTACTGGAGCTGCGCTTCTCCTGCATCTACCAGCTCAGTCAGACAATCACCATGGACACAGAGTTAAATCCCATTCTGAGGTACAGATAAACTACACTTTAATTTATTTAGAAATCTAATGAAAATCAACCAAACACCCTTTCTAATCATGGGTCTCAGGGGGTTCGGCCACACCCTTGCTTACAGGTGCTTTTATTATTGATGATCTGCCAGTGTATAAATGTACATTTATAACACAAGTCCTATATGTAGAACCAGCCCTGGTGAACTGGTGCTCCAGTCAAGCAATGTTCTTGCCTTTTTTCTAGCTTAATAGTTTCCAGTGAGTAGCATCATACAGTATTTTTCAACATTATGATGTCACATTTGAAGTCACTGAAGGTCCAGAGATCTGGGGTAGAAGAAAGTCAAGTCAGTGATTGAAATAAATTAGAACAGAAGGACCACCAACACCACCTAGCACCTACATCACTACATTTTCCACACTGCACTTCATAAACATCCCTCAGTTGAAAACAAATTGCTAATAAAAAGTTAAAATATTGCTAGTGGTACAACTATTACAGCATATTGACTAATCATTGACTAATGAGTATGTGTTTTACCATTTACAAAGCATTGTGCGGAAGACTCTTCCAGCCGGAGAGGGCATGTACCAGGTCAGGATGATACCTTACCAGGACGCCGCTTTCTCCCACCCCTACAACGGCAGTGTGGACATAGAGGTGGACCAGCGGATCTACATTGAGGTCCATGTTCAGGGGGTGGACAGCCGCCAGATAGCCACGGTGATGGATTCATGCTGGGCCACTCCTACGAATAATGTGAATGATGCCGTTCGCTGGGATCTCATCACTAACAAGTAAATCACTGTACCTTAACCCATACAGACAAACATATATGCAAAAATGTTGGGACATTTTTAAATCACAACAGATGAGGATTATTTGTATATGAATTTAATAATATATGAAAAGGATACAAAATCAAGAAATGGACACCAAGCGCTCCCATTCTTGCTTGTTATCACACTTCACTATTTGTATTTGCATTTGAGCTACTGTCCAATAATTTTTTATTATTATTTGTACAAATCATTGCTTCAGAGAGCAAAAAAATGATATTGCCCACCAGAAATGAGTAAACGATTGAGAAATATCAGAACTGGACTGAGATGTTCACTAATAATATTAGATTTTTCACAACAAGTGTAGTTTACTCTGATACCTGCTCTTTATGTCCAGAGGGACCCTGCACATACAACCTACGCGTTACTGTAAACCTTAAACGTTTAACCTATATTTCAGGTGTCCCAATTCAGAGGATAACACAGTAGAAATGATTGAGAACGGCGTCTCCGAAACTGGACGTTTCTCCTTCAGGATGTTCGCCTTCTACAGCAACTACGCCAAGGTTTTCCTCCACTGCCGTGTTCATCTTTGTCTTAGGCAGGACAACTGTGAAGTGGTAAGTTCACACAACTTCACACAACATCTAACCAAACAGTTTAAATGATGTCTTGATGATTTTGAGAATTTTAGAATTATTTTCATTGTTACGCACTGGTACTTTATCCCACTTCTAACTATGATTTATGCAAATGAGCTCATTGTGTAGGAGTAACAGTAGGAGATTACTGATTACCTTACTGTAAGAGAGTTTACCTTCTGATCCAAAGCTAATATTCAAGTGTTTCCAACATAAGGCTTAGTAATAGGCAAGAGTGTTCATAATTTGACACTGAGTTTCGGGACTCACATAGGGATTCTACCAACTGCCCCAGTTGTGGTAGTCAGAGTGATAATGCTGTTCCCCAACTCTGAGCTAGGCAGTGCTATTAGACGGTCATCACATTAGTACTAAGACAAGTCACAGTCCATGTTTTGTATCCCAGCCAGCACAAGCAGCTTGATTTAGTCTGGTTTAAAAATAATTGTGATGATACAGTTTATATGTTGTACATGATCACAGCAAGACTCTTCATCTGTTCATGGTGATTTAGAGATCCAGTAAAGAAGAGTTCTGCTTAGTTTTAGGTATTGTGTCGATGTGTCAAATGAGGCCCTGGAACTAACAAATCTAATATCTGCAGCAATGCAACTCCAGACATCATCTCCCTAACTACAGAGCTGGTAGATCAGTGGACGCCCATGACATCGCCTCCATCTCCATGGGGCCATTTATCCGTGCCTGCTGAAGTACAGGTTAGTACACGTTTTACATTTGATGCTTGTCTTCCTTTAGTTATAAAGGGTGGTTGAAAACAAGCCAGGCTTATGCCACAAAGGTAAACAAAACAGGGTTAGACAAGAGCTCAGGTGGGCGCTGGTCTATACACCACTTTGGAGTGATATATCCTCTGCTGATGCAGGGTAGGACAGTTGGATATTATGTACCCATCATACCTTTAGAGGGTTTTCCTCTCGTAAAGCCCAGCAGGAGGCTGAGAATAACAGTACCATGTCCTCCAGGAGTCCCTCTAAATCCTGGCCTCATTTTCAGGTTTCCAGTTTGTTTTTATACCAGTGAGTATACACCCTTACAGGGGAACGCCAAAGAGAACCCAGGTAAAGCCCTGCTCTGCAAGTTTTTAGAAAATCACATTAAATATATGCAGCCCAATATGGAGAGAGGATAGGATATGGATAGGGCCAAAATAAGATCCAGGTTTCCATCTATATACCAGCTGCTTGACCCTCCAGCAAGTGACAAACCAAGTTCTCTAATAAGGAACAAAGAAAGAAAACTCTGCATTGACAATACAAAGGAAAACAGAGTGATGAACAGCCACTCCACCTATGGACAGTTCTTGCATCCAGCATGGATTCCTGTGTGGGATCTGCCAATAGGGGTGTTGGTTTGAAGTCCGGAGCCAAAAAAATTCTGCAACACCTTCTGAGCTCTCCAGAAAGAAGATGAAGATTTCCAACATAATTGCTCACAGACAAAACCACACCAGACAGAGCCAATCATCACAGTCTCAAAGAGAAGAGAGAGGCAGATGGACATGATGTGACACTTGAGTGATTTCCTGCTGTGTTCCAAACTGCACGCATTGGTATTGCAGGGCACCTCCACTATGAGGCAGAGATGGGCTACTAATATTTATAACATTCATGCCATATTAAAAATGTTTTACTTACTTTTAAACCATATTTTTTTACTCCAGACTCATACACTGATCAGCCATAACAGTTAAACCACCTCCTACACTTACTGTCCACTTTATCAGCTCCACTTACCATATAGAAGCAATTTGTAGTTCTACAATTACTGACTGTAGTCCATCTGTTTCTCTACATGCTTTGTTAGCCCCCTTTCATGCTGTTCTTCAATGGTCAAGACCCCCACAGAGCAGGTATTATTTAGGTGGTGGATGATTCTCAGCACTGCAGTGACACTGACATGGTGGTGGTGTGTTAGTGTGTGTTGTGCTGGTATGAGTGGATCAGACACAGCAGCGCTGCTGGAGTTTTTAAATACTAACACACCACCAACATGTGTGTCACTACAGTGCTGAAAATGATCCACCACCTAAATAATACCTGCTCTGTGGGGGTCCTGATTATTGAAGAACAGCATGAAAGGGGGCTAACAAAGCATGTAGAGAAGCAGATGGACTACAGTCAGTAATTGTAGAACTACAAAGTGCTTCTATATGGTAAGTGGAGCTGCTAAAACGGACAGTGAGTGTAGAAACAAGGAGGTGGTTTTAATGTTATAGCTGATCAGTGTATGTCATTAGGTATTAGAAATAACACTGGGCACCTCAAGACTAGTGTAATTTTACTCTGTAGATTATTGTTGCTGATATAAAGAACCACTAACGTTCCTGTTCTGTGTTACAGGTGAACAGGTTCAGAAGGTTATAAAGGAGAATTTGATCATCTGGATGCTACTCTGAAGATTTGACACAAATCTCATCTCTTTTTCTTTTCTATCATAAACATAACCAATTAGTATAAATTATACAATAAAAAACTTTAATTTTAAATATTAAAAAACAATAATTTAAACAATAATTTGTTTAATCATGAAAATGAATGGAATCTGCATTACATTTTATGAACATTTATTAAACGTCTCTATTTTCCAAGCTAAATACCGTTGTTGTTGTTTTTTCTTGGTGTTATTTTTAAGATTAGTTTGGATGGTAGTTGGATGGTACGTGACCGCTGGTGTACATTATGAGGGATTTAGTTAATAACAGTGGTTTAAATTCAATCTGGTGTTTACAGTAGGAACCATGTGACCAGTGTGGGTCAGTGGGTTGCCAGTGTCAGCCAAGAATTAGCCCCACAAGGGGTTATGAAATATGTTGGCCATATATGATATACAGTATGTCCCATGTGGACACCATACCTAACTGTTGAGCTCATTGCTAACGTGTATAACTTCATTGATCATAAAACAAATTAAGTGCTTTTAACTTTGTGCCAACAATTTAGGGAAGGAACTTTGACTGTGTTTCCACAGACACACTCATAAATCTCATAAAAGGCTCTCCAACGAGGATGGAGGTTGTTATAGATAGATAGATTCAACTTTATTGTCATTGCTTAGTACAGGTGCAAGGCAACGAAATGTAGTTAGCATCTACCAGAAGTGCAAATAGTAGCATTGTGCAAAAAGACAGAGAATATTAGTAACATATACCTATGATTAATATGAATATAGAGTTATAACTATAGCTAGTTACATATATGAAATTATATCTATGTACATATTACTATATACATAATAGCAATAATAACAATAAGCATATTAGTACAAATGAATATGTATTATAATAATAACAGTAATAATAATAAGATTAGTTAGGTATATATTAGTAATAACAGTACTGGGATAAAGGATGTGTAAATAATAACTATACAGCTGTAACTATAACTATATAAGGATGGTGAAAAAAATAACTATAACTATACATATATATGTATGACAGTTGTGTAAAGTAAAGTGCAGGTGCAATGATAAATAATTACGACAGTCCAGCGTGCAGTCCGGGGTGATGTTAAAGTGCAGGTGCAACTTGTGCAATGAGAAATGTGCAATGATAAATAACAACACAACAGTCCAGTGTGTAATCCAAACAGTGCAATAATAAATAATAGGTCCAGTGTTCAGTTCAGAATGTCCAGAATGTGTGTCAACGGCGAATAGTGGTGTTCAATAAAGTTATTGAGGTGGGAAAAAAACTGTTTTTTAACCGACTGGTCCTGGCACGTATGCTCCTGTATCTTATCCCAGATGGCAGAAGGTTATACAGTGTGTGGCTGGGGTGTCTGAGGATGTCTACATACTTTTGGACAAATAGTGAGCAAATCATTCATTTATCAATCATTTAATCAATCTTAATAGAGCAATTGCCCTCAGAATCTACCTTCTGCATGATGTTCATATATGGGGAAAGCATAGCAAAGCTTTTTACAAACAGTCCTAAAGATCTCAAGCCGCTGTTCTGAACCCCGAGGATGAATAAAAACCTGCAATTTAGATCAACTTGAAGTTGATTAAAACTAATTGAGGCATTACACCCTTGATGTAATGATATGCATGATATCTTTAAAAATGTAGGCAGTCTATCTGCATAACAATAAATGTTGTTGGTTGCTGCCTATAGAAATACATGTTAAAATGATACTATACAACACAGAAGCCATACGTCAACAACATCAACAAAAATGAGTGGACAATTCTAGACACAAGCTCACTTGAAACTGATGCAATAATGCAGAATTAAATGTGTATTGTCTACATTTACATTTTCGGCATTCAGCAGACACCTTTATCCAAAGCGACTTACATTATAGTGACAGTATAGAGAGAGTTTGAGCAATTGAAGGTTAAGGGTCTGCTAGTAGCTATGACTGATAATTCATTATTTATTACTCTATTACTGTTGTTTATTGCTAGCGACTGCAACCTTACTCTGGATAAACAAGAGTTTAATGTAAAACACAGCTTATTATTAAACACTTAGATGGAATTAGGCAAGAATTTTGGAAATGTTCCAGTCAGTTACTTTCATTTCATTCACTGTGTGGTTTGTAAAGCCGGCAGAACCTGTTGGTACAGTGGCGGCCAGGACAATAGCGTGTTCACTTCACACTTCTGTTGGCACATTGTCTTTAATTTCCTTCGGGATCAATAAAGTATCTATCTATCTATCTATCTATCTATCTATCTATCTATCTATCTATCTATCTATCTATCTATCTATCTATCTATCTATCTATCTATCTATCTATCTATCTATCTATCTTGTCACTATTGTTAAGGTATTTTACTGTAAGGATTTTAGTAATGCCCCCTGCGTTGTCAGTTCTGATATTTCCCAACACCTCTGCAATCTTTGCATTTTATAGCTGTTGCAGTGTTAGGATTGGTAAAGTGTGTGTGGTTTGATTGTAAAGACATTTTGCCACATGTACATCCATAGCTGTATAGCCTTGCTAAGAGCCTAAAAAGGACTGCTTGATAAGGCCAGGATTAAAACCCCTAATCTCTAAGTTAACAGCCTAGAGCACTTAACACTGAGCTGTCAGTACCTTTGACAACCTGAGTGAGCTTTTCATATTGTATATAGAAATAACAGACGTCATGTTCTCTCGAACAAAGAAGAGGAAGGACTATCCATATCACCAGATTGTTACCATTGTAGAGTTCTGTCAAGGGTCTGCCATGTTTTGAACTACGGCAGAACAATGTCAGTGGAGTTTGGAAAAGCCTTAAAACCATCTCTGGTCACAAGAAGCCTGACTCCCAGGTGGTGGGGGACCAGAATTGGGTGAACGAACTCAATTTGTTCTTCAATAGATTTGATCACTCACCTGTTCCTCCCCCTACACAGACATCACAGCTGAACCCCCCTTCTGTGGCACCACCAACATGCTGCCCTCCCCCGTCTCTCACACTCACACCCTTATCACAGCCACCCCCCACTGGTTCATCTGCTGGCAACTTTAACTTCCCATTCACGCACTCCAACACCCAGCCTCCATGCTCCAATCTGTCTTTCACAACAGCCCAGGTGAGAAATGAGCTGAAAAAAATCAAAGTGAAGAAAGCTGCAGGTCCAGATGGCATCAGTGCCAGACTCCTCAAGTCCTGTGCAGATCAGCTGTGCGGGGTAGTCGAGCACATGTTTAACCTGAGTCTGAAGCTGGGAAGAGTACCACAGCTGTGGAAAACATCTTGTGTGGTACCTGTGCCGAAAACGCAGCATCCAAAGGACCTCAACAGCTACAGACCGGTGGCACTGACTTCACATTTGATGAAATCACTGGAGAGGCTGGTCCTTACCCATCTCCGCCCTCTGGTGAGCCCATCCATGGACCCTCTTCAGTTTGCTTACCAGCCTGGCGTTGGGGTGGATGATGCCATCATCTATCTGTTACACAGAGCTCTTTCTCACCTAAAGAAACCTGGGAGCACTGTGAGAATCACCTTCTTCGATTTCTCCAGTGCTTTTAACACCATACAGCTGGGGCTCCTGAAGGACAAACTGGACCATGTTGGAGTGGACAGTCACCTGTCCAACTGGATACTGGACTACCTCAGCAACTGACCACAGTATGTAAGGGCACGGTGGTCAGCAGCACAGGGGCCCCTCAGGGAATGGTCTTGGCACCATTCCTCTTCACCCTGTACACGGCTGACTTCATGTACAGATCACCGGACTGTCACCTCCGGAAGTTCTCTGATGACTCAGCGATTGTCGGACTTATAAACAATGACGAGGACAGCGAGTACAGAGGACTGATTCAGGACTTCGTGGACTGGTGTCTGCAGAATCACCTCCAGTTAAACGTGGACCAAAGAACTGGTGGTGGATTTCCGCAGGTGCAGATCCACCTTGCCACCGGTGAACATCCAGGGAATGGACATTGAGAGAGTGGACTCTTATAAGTACCTGGGTGTTCATCTAAACATCAAACTGGACTGGTCAGTTAACACTAACGCACTTTATAAAAAAGGTCAGAGTAGACTCTACCTACTCAGGAGACTGAGGTCTTTTGGAGTGCGGGGGGAACTCCTGAGGACTTTCTTTGATACAGTGGTGGCATCAGCCATCTTTTACGGAGTGGTATGCTGGGGCAGTAGCATCTCTACAGCGGACAGGAAGAGACTGAACAAACTTATTAAGAGGGCCGGCTCTGTCTTGGGGAGCCCCTTAGACCCAGTGCAGGTGGTGGGAGACAGAAGGATGTTAGCCAAGCTGGCATCCATGCTGGAGAACGACTCACACCCCATGCATGAGACTCTGGCAGCACTGGGCAGCTCCTTCAGTGACAGGCTGCTTCACCCTAAATGTGGGAAGGAGCGGTACCGCAGGTCCTTCCTTCCTGCTGCTGTTAGATTATACAACCAGCACTGCTCCAGATAGATCACACACACACTTTAAATTATTATTCATAAAAATGTGCAATATTCTCACGTGAAGTTATTTGTAAATATTTGTAAATATTTTTCAGAGTTTTTTCTGACTTTTAATTATTATTGTTATACATTGTACTATTTTTTATTTTTATTGTCTATTTTTAGTGCTGTACTATCCCTTTGCTGCTGCAACAATGTGAATTTCCCCACTGTGGGACTAATAAAGGATTATCTTATCTTATTTACATTTTCATTTTACATTTTCAGCATTTAGCAGACGCTTTTATCCAAAGCGACTTACACAATGAGCAATTGAGGGTTAAGGGCCTTGCTCAGGGACCCAACAGTGGCAACTTGGTGGTGGCGGGGCTTGAACCGGCAACCTTCTGTTTACTAGTCCAGTACCTTAACCACTGAGCTATCACTGGCCCTTATCTTATCTGATAATACATGAACCTGTGCTGAATAACAAGCTGTCCTCTCTGGCGCATGTTGCTAACCTGACAAGATCATGCCAGGTCTTCCTTTGCTCCCCAGCTTTGATTATTCCATTTACATTTACATTTTTAGCATTTAGCAGACGCTTTTTATCCAAAGCAACTTACACAATGAGCTGAACACGATGAGCAATTGAGGGTTAAGGGCCTTGCTCAGGCCTCACAGCGAGGGCCTTGCCACTGTTGACACAACAGTGGCAACTTGGTGGTGGCGGGGCTTGAACCAGCAACCTTCTGTTTACTAGTCCAGTACCTTAACCACTGAGCTATCACTGGCCCTAAACAGACTTTAATGACAGTATGGTTGGTTATTTTTTATGGTTTTTTTTTTTAGACTTTGAGCAGATTGGAGATTTGAACCCATGACTTGGTCATGTCAGTTCTTACATGTTAGAGTGTTTATCCATTGCGCCACCACAGCGCTGTTCCTGTCTGTGAAGGTCACTAAGATTCTTGTCTAGTTTCTTGTCATTTGCAGGCTGGACTATTGTAACACCCGTTGGCTGGTATTCTGCTGTCCACAATCAGAACCCTTTTAACTAATTCAAAATTCAGTGGCCTGCCTGGTTTCCAACCAACCTAAACGCTGCCACATCTCCCCACTGCTGCACTTTCTTCACCGACTGCCCGGTGCTGCCCACATTAAATTTCAATCACACTTGTCTAAACAAGCCAAAAACGGACCAACCAGAGCTACCTTAGAGAACTCATCAAACAGCATTCAGAGATACAAGTCTATCTTGTCTTGATCCACCAGTCAGAACTTGAGGAAGACAGGCATCAAGGATATTCTCTGACCCAGCACCCAAGTGCTGAAACGTCTGTCTTATCTAACAGTATTACTAACATATCCTACTGTTTAATAAGAAATAACAACAATTATTTTACTTCTTTTACTTTTTGGCGGAAGGTATTGTCAATATTAAAGCATAATTATTATGAAATTCAGGGCTTCTTTGATTGATTTTCTTTCTTTATTTTGTAAAAACTGTTGTATAAAAGCAATAGAACACTCGAGGTCGTGTGTTATCGCGAATAACATCACGGCTGTGATGATCTACTGTACTCGCCTTCGGCTCGTGCCTGCGACCAAATCACAGCCGTGATGTTATTCGCGATAACACACGACCTCAAGTGTTCTATTGCTTAATTATGATTGTTGGGGAGGCATTTGATAACAATTTGATTTAACTTTTGATTTAAAGTTTGCCATCCCATCAGCCCAGATTACTACAGTAAATGAAATGTATTTCATTAATAAAAGAGTTAATGCTCTTAAAGTATATAGTGGAGTGATTTGATATAAATTTGATTTGCTTATTTTATTAGACCTTTAAAATTGATCTATAGCAATTCGACTTGTTTTTAATGGAATTTTATAATTTGCATAATTTTACCATGTTACGTCTTTATGTTGTTAAAATATAAACAGAAGGATGTATAACGAGTAGGTAGGAAAGTGATTTTTAAAAATGCATAGATTCCAATAATAACAGAGAAGGTCTGAATGTAACGTTTTAGATCTACATATAGGTTGTAACTTTTCTTTCTGGTAAATGTTTATACATCGGAACTCGGTAGGTTTTGTATATTAGCAAACATCCTCCTGGGAAGAGAAGCGTTTCATCCATATTTACTAGATCAGCACTGTCAGAGAGTTAGTGGACTGGTGGAGGGAAGAACCATCACCATCATCAATGCACCTCACCTATATAATCCCAAACTCTCTCAGAAGGAACTGAGACAGAAAGTGAAAGAGTGCATCACACTCTCAGATCCTGGACCTCATGTGTTCTTACTGGTGCTCCAGTCCCAAAACCTCACAAAGGAGCACAATGACAGAATCATAAGCACCCTGTACTGTAAAAAGCTGTGTATTAGGGCTGCACGATATTGGAAAAAACTGACATTGCGATTTTTTTCCCCCCTGTGATATACTGTATATTTTGATATTAAAAAAATGCAGGAATTTTCACCACATTATTGATAATATTAATAATGCATGTATCTTACTCTAAATAAGGGGCTCATCTGTGAAAAAGGCTGGTGCCTACAAGGGATACAAAAGATTATGACGAGCTACATCTTTGTACTCGGTTGAAACTGAGCATTAAACTAAGAAAGCTTCAATATCACATGAGGGAATTAACAGGATTGACAAAATTGGTCATTTAATATTTTATCAAAACCTCTTCAAGTAGTAAACATTATTAAAATAAAACTATACAAACAAAAGAGCAGCTATACACCTGTTCCAAATCAGAGATGCCTTAGTTACTAAGCACAATACTGAGGCAGAACGAGTGAGAGTCGGAAGCGTCCTTAGTGATGAAGGCAATCCCAGAATTCACTGCGGCATTTCTTCTCTCACAGAAAAATAAACATGGCTGACGGTGCAGACAAAGTTATTTTCAAACGTAAATAAATAATTATTGATTTTTAAAGTTTTTTTATTTGCAAGTTTGGGCTTGTCAGCAAATGTAAGAGTTTTCTGTACACGTATCCAGATGTTATATTGACATGTTAGCACTGTCCCACCTCATTCCATTAGTTTGAATGGCAAGATGCTAAACGCGAAACCCGATGGAATCGCTAAGTAGCGCGTTCCAATAACCTGCCTTCTAAGTCATTGACTTATTAGAATCCTCTCCACTGAGGCAGCTGCAACGGTGTGAATTTTCATTTTGTGTCAAGCAGCAAAAAAGTTGTAGCATGACGTATTTGATTTAATTTGCATTAAGTAACATCGCACGTCCTGCGATGTGACTATCGCGCATGCACACATCGCGATGTCGATGCTGAAACGAAATATCGTGCAGCCCTACTGTGTATAGTGAAACCCAGCTAATTATAACACATTCCAAAATCTATAACATATTATAGCCTATAATGTTCTAAACACAAACAGTAAGAGTAAGTTACACCCAACATTCATGCACAAAAAGTGCATTGCTCCACTTATTACATATAGCAGCTGTGCATTAATATACTTAACAAAACAAAATATTCCCTCAAGTGCTGGGAGTATAGATATGTAAAAAGTACTAATGTAATAAAATAGTGTTTCATATGAACAAATCGGCTCTTTTTGGGTTTTTGGGGATTGACAGACCTGTTGTCTGATGATTCACACCAGCAATGAATTCACAGGTAGTGATTTTAAAGTGTGTAGGTGGCATCAAATTTAAACTTTCTTTATATTTACATATACAATCAAGCTGCCCAAAACATTAAAAGTCATTTCTTTGTAAGTTGTCAGTTAAATAAAAGTAGATGAATACAATTTACTCCTGGAAATCATCGGTGGACCAAAATCTCAGGCTCTGTGTGGAATTTTGCCTGCTGCAGATGGCTAGTCAGGACCTAAATACAATAAAATGACAGTGAGAACAGTGAACCTCAGAGAAATCAAGAAGAAAGGATGTGGGTAATGAAGAACATGTGAGGGCCGGAAACTGAAAGTGCAGAGACTCACTATTACCTAGCTGAAGAGCAGATAAAGTCAAGTTTACTTCAGCAGAATGAGACAAATTTGAGTTCCCCTTCTTCAAAATAAAATAAATGAAGCTGGAATTGTTATTTCTGATCAAGACTAAACACCTTAAATTGACTTCTGTTTGGCATTTTAAATAAAAGTAGGGTGGGGCGGTCCGGGTCCTTTCTGTTTGGAGTTTGCATGTTCTCCCCGTGTATGTATGGGTTTCCTCCCACAGTACAAAGACGTTCAAGTGAGGTGAATTGGAGACACAAAATTGTCCATGACTGTGTTCGATATAAAACTTGTAAACTGATGAATCTTGTGTAATGAGTAACTACCGTTCCTGTCATGAATGTAACCAAAGTGTAAAACATGACGTTAAAATCCTAATAAACAAACAAACAAACAATAAAAGTAATTAACTTACTTAAAACATTTGCTGTGTGGGTGTTATAATTCCCTTTTACAGAACACACATATACACTGATCAGCCATAACATTAAAACCACCTCCTTTTTTCTACACTCACTGTCCATTTTATCAGCTCCACTTACCATATAGGAGCACTTTGTAGTTCTACAATTACTGACTGTAATCCATCTATTTCTCTACGTACCTTTTTAGCCTGTTTTCACCCTGTTCTTCAATGGTCAGGACCCCACAGGACCACCACAGAGCAGGTATTATTTAGGTGGTGGATCATTCTCAGTACTGCAGTGACACTGACATGGTGGTGGTGTGTTAGTGTGTGTTGTGCTGGTATGAGTGGATCAGACACAGCAGCGCTGCTGGAGTTTTTAAATACCGTGTCCACTCACTGTCCACTCTATTAGACACTCCTACCTAGTTGGTCCACCTTGTAGATGTAAAGTCAGAGACGATCGCTCATCTATTGCTGCTGTTTGAGTCGGTCATCTTCTAGACCTTCATCAGTGGTCACAGGACGCTGCCCACGGGGCGCTGTTGGCTGGATATTTTTGGTTGGTGGACGAATCTCATTCCAGCAGTGGCAGTGAGGTGTTTAAAAACTCCAGCAGCGCTGCTGTGTCTGATCCACTCATACCAGCACAACACACACTAACACACCACCACCATGTCAGTGTCACTGCAGTGCTGAGAATGATCCTCCACCTAAATAATACCTGCTCTGTGGTGGTCCTGACCATTGAAGAACAGCATGAAAGGGAGCTAACAAAGCATGTAGAACAGGGGTGTCCAAACTTTTTTCTAGAAGGGCCAGATTTGATAATGTGAAAGTGCCCGAGGGCCAACAGTCCCTGATGACATTACTTTAAACAATAAAATATGCAGGGCGCTCAGGTGGCACAGCGGTAAAGTACGCTAGCTCACCAGAGTTGGGGCTTTGAATACATCGTATCGAATCTCAGCTCTGCCTTTCCAACTGGGCTGGGCGGCAACATGAACAACGATTGGCTGTTGTTCAGGGTTAGAGGGTAAGAAAGTCGGATCATAGGTTCCTCATAACTGGTGCGACTGCGGCCCCTGCTAGCTGACTGATGGCGCCTGCACAGGGCTGAGGAATAATGCTGATGGGGGTGTGGCCCTCCGTACACAGTGCCCGTCAAGTATATGAACTCGACTCGTGCAGGTGCACTATCTGTACTGACTGTACGTGCCGGAGGGGGTGTATATCAGTTGAAAGGCATCCTCAGTCAGCGGTGAAGGGTCGAATCAGTATAGAGGACACAATCAGGGTAATTGGAGACAACTAGACTGGGGGATAAAAAATGGGCGGAAAACATATATATATATAACAATATAATATGCTGTTATTTAATCATTTTATTTTCACACAGCGAACAACAACCAAATGTAAGCATTCAGGTGCCAAACATGGTTTAGGTTTAAACTATAACAATGCATGGCTACCTTTGGAGTATTTCCTGGCATACAGAACCATAAGACAAAAGAGAAAAAAAGACGTTCATATTGAATAATCCTTGACACTGTGCTTAAGTTATCTGGCTAACTCAGAAATCATGCTTTCAAAATATTTTGATCTAATATTGTGCTTCAATAAAACATCAAAACACAGATAGGATTATTTCATAGATCTATTAAGAAAACCTTTAATACTGTAATGTGACAATATCTTTACTTTGTAAATCATGTTATTTACTGCTATAAAAAAAGTTCAGTTGTGTTAATAAATACAGTCCGTGTAAACACTTAGTCCATATAAATATCAGATACAAATGTGTTTTAAAAAAAACTACAAACATCACAAATATAAACATTTTTACAACCATGTGATTGAATAACCTGAATAAACTGTAGAGACGAAACATCACACAGTAAACGAGTTTCACTTCTTTCTCAAACAGTAGCGGATGGGAGGGAGGCGGAGATAAGGGGTTTGATGGACAGGTCTAGCAGCCAATGGAGAAACTCGTTACAGAGAATGCGTGACTTCATTCATCTTTTTATTGGTTATTTTGATATGCGCTGCTATGAACAGACAGATTTATACCCACAATCAACACATATAAAAAAGTAAAAAACGCTAAAAGTGTTTGTAATCAGACAGCGACGATATATATATTTCTTTCTGTTTGACTGTGCTGGCGGGCCACAAGTAATGTAATTTAAGACAGAAGGCGCGGGCCGGACTTTGGACATGCCTGATGTAGAGAAACAGATGGACTACAGTCAGTAATTGTAGAACTACAAAGTGCTTCTGTATGGTAAAGGGAGCTGATAAAATGGACAGTGAGGGTAGAAACAAGGACTTAATGTTAAGGCTGATCTGTGTAAATTTCTGTAATGTTTGAACAAAGCATCCTCAAAACTTTTTTTGTGTAAATAATTATCATATTATTGTTTTTGACACCCAGTAAACAAAACATTTTGGTCTTTTTGGTAAATTAGTGTATTGTGGCTGTAAACATAGCTGCTGTCTTTATTTCTTGCAGTGTGTGAGCTAAGGATCGTTCTACTGGGAAAGAATCTTTCAGACACAAGCACAGTGGGAAACTTCATCCTGGGCAGAGATGCATTTCAAACTGAAGTTCCTCCACATTCTGTAGATCTGCACAGTGAGAGGGCCAGAGGAGATGTGGAAGGAAGATACATCACCATCATCAATTCTCCTCATCTTTTTAAGCAGAACCTCTCACAGCATCAGCTAAACCTGCTTATTAACGAGTGTATATATCTGGCTGATCCTGGACCTCATGTGATCATCCTGGTTGTACAGCCAGATGATTTCACTGAAGCAGACAGAAACAGAATGAATAGTATCTTCTCAGCTGTATCTGATGAGGTCTATAGACACACCATGGTGCTCACTCTGGAAACCATGGAACTGGGCACCAGTGTAGATCCACCTGAGGAGACTGCAGTGCAGAAGATCACTGCTGACTGCAACAAGAGACATTTAGTGTTTAATAGATGCAGTCATGATGATCTTTTGCAGATGATTGATGTGATAGTGAAGATGAATGGTGAGAGCCTTACCTGGGAGGAATTTCAGGATCCTGTAATTGATTTAAAGATCTATGAACAACATGCAGGCTTAGAAGAACACAGAGAAGAGCATGTTCAAACCAGTACTGGTGAGTAACCACCACAAACACATGTTGAGAGTAAGGGCAGTGGTAGCTCAGTGGTTAAGATGCTGGACTGGTAATCACTAGGTTGCCGGTTCAAGCCTCACCACCACCACCATTGTTGGGCCCCTGGGCAAGGTCCTTAACCCTCAATTGTTTAAACTGTATTCAGTCATAATTGTAAGTTGCTTTGGATAAAAGCGTCAGCTAAATGCTGAAAATATAAATGTAAACGTAAGATGATCATGAAAGAGGGTGAAAAGTCAGTTGTCTCAGTCCACACACTGTTTACCACACAATGTGCTTATGATATTCTTTATCAGCTTTTTCTAATGTGTGTGTGTACACTAAAACTGTAAGAGCAAATGTATTATTTTAAAAGAATGCACTGAAACATGCACTTGTTAATGCGTCTCTCTAGGCATGATCCAGCCCTGACTAATCCACCATTATTTTGTGTCACTACTAACACATATTGTGTCTCATCATCAAAGTTTTGGTATTTCCAGACAGTTTACACCAAATACTTCTCAAAACATCTCTCTAATAACATGAATGTATTTTATATACAGTACAGGCCAAAAGTTTGGACACACCTTATCATTCCTGTGGTTTTTCTTAATTTTTTTTTAATTTTCTACATTGTAGATTAATACTAAATACATCCAAACTATGAAGGAACACATATGGAATTATGTAGTAAACAAAAAAGTGTTAAACAAACCAGAATATGTTTTATATTTTAGATTCTTCAAAGTAGCCATTTTTTGCTTTAATGACAGATTTGCACACTCTTTGAACTTTTCTTAACCAGCTTTATTAGGTTTCCACCTGGAATGGTTTTCAATGAATGTTTGTGCCTTGTCTAGAGTGAATTTTTGGAATTTGTTGCTTTTTTAATGTGTTTGAGACCATCAGTTGGGTTGTGCAGAGGTAGAGTTGGTAAAATATAAAACATATTCTGGTTTGTTTAACACTTTTTGGTTCACTACATAATTCTTCATAGTTTGGATGTCTTCAGTATTAATCTACAATGTAGAAAATAAAAATAATCAAGAAAAAACATTGAAGAGAAGGTGTGTCCAAACTTTTGGCCTGTACTGTACATGCAAATATCTATACATTTTAAAACCAATAAATATACAATAATTGGCCATTGGGTGTTTCTAGTCTAACTAGACTCAATTATTTATTAATTATTAATTAATTACATTTGGTTAATTGAAAACACAACCTCTACAGCAAACAATTGCCTGCAGATATTAATGCAGTTACTTTATATTTGTTAAACCTTTTGATTTATTCTTGTGGCTTGTGCAAATGTTTTGACACCCTATTTTGTTTCACCATTTTAGCCAGTACCCTCATAGCAAACACTTTTATAGTAGCCTGGGTTCCTCTTCTTAGACCTTCTTATAAACTGCTTAAAAAAGATTAAAAAAAAAGACATTTTCACAGATTTCCAGTAATGTTTAAGTCAGGTTACAGTAAGGGTCATTTTCAGTTTCCTTTTAGGTGAAAGTGGGAGCTGACTCTCACTGTAAAGCAGTTTTTGTTTTCCCGACATTAACCATGCACTTATTGTTGTTTTGATTCAGTCCATGTGTTTCTTTTACATTTCCATTTTTTACTTTTACATTTGATGCCTGTAACATGCTCAAAAAAGTTGTGACAGAGGAAAAATAAGAGTGAAAATTTGATAGTTTAAGTTACAGTGTTATGAAATGTTCCAAATTAAGAAGGTGAATTGGAAAACATAGATTGTGGCTCACCACTGTGTTCCAAACTTCATGAGAGAATTGTTAATCAGTTTAAATATATTTTAATGTATACTGTACATAATTTAGGAAATCTGGACATTAAGTTCACTGTGACAAAGACAAAAAATAGCATTACAGACTGTTATCTCTGAGAGATACAAACGCCTGAACAATCTGTCAGGGTATGGAGGTGCATCAGTGCCATGGCATGAGTGACTTGCATATGTGTGAAGGTTCTATTATTACAGAGGCATCAATAGTGCCAAAGGAAAGTATTTGTACTTTACCCAGTTAACCAAAGACTGAAGTGAATAAACAAACACAAATTCCTCATTTGATTGTATTATACAAACTCTCCCAACTTTACTGTGAATGGTGTTTGTAGTATTTTTGCTACGAAGGTTGTTTACTGCTTTTGAGTTCACAAATCTAATATGTAATTTGTCCAGGGTGCTTACTGTATGGATTAGAGGCATTTGATGTACACATATTAATTAGTAAATGAAGTATTTGGGATGTCAATGTTTCCTAAACCATTTTAGATGATGATGCTGATGTATTTTTTCTTGTAGAGTCTAAGCTAAGGATTGTGTTGTTGGAGAAGAGTCTACAGAACACCAGCACAGTGCAAAGTTTAATCCAAGACAACTATCAGACCAACGTTCCTCCTTGTTCAGCAGATCAGCACAGTGTAAGTGCTAAAGAAATGGTGGAGGGAGGACGATTTACTTTCATAAACCCACCTCTTCTCTATGATCCAGAACGTTCTCAAGAGAAAGTGATTCAGAGTGTGGAAGAGTGTCTGTCTCGTTCTCATCCAGGACCTCATGTGTTTATAATTCTGGTACAATCATACAGCTTTACAGAGGAGGAACGAATGCGCCTGATCTCCATACTGAACTGCTTCAGTGACAAAGCTCTACACTATTCCATTCTGATCAGTACAGACATTAAAGATTTTAGTTTTAAGGGAATGTCTGGTGCGTTTCAGAAGCTAAAGGAAAACTGTCCTACAAAGTATCACAAACTTAAAGAGTTACAGAAGAAGAAAAATTGTGTTTTACAGCTTTTTAAGGAAATCGAAATATTGGTTAAAAAGAATGGAGGCCATCTTACATGTGAAAGTGATAAAAATGTGAGGAACATTTTGTTCCCAATAGATGATGAATTTACAACACAAAAAATGAAGACTAAACGAAGTATAATGGGAAAGGTTAAAGAAAATGGTAAGTAATCATTTATAACATATTATGTAATTCACACAGGGACAACATGGTGGCACAGCAGTGTTTCTCACAGTTCCAGCATCATCAGGACCTGTATTAAAATCTCACCCTCAGTCACTGAGTGTATTAAACTGGACACTAATAATCTGACTAAGACCAAGTTCTGGTAGTATTTCGATTGTTAAGTAATTAATACATTTAAATATAACATTAAACCTTTTATATTGCTGATGAAAACTGTTATTTCTTACATTTTATTAAGTTTACTTCTATTAGGCAGGAACAACTTTACTTATTCTATTTGTTTACAATTTTACCACTTTTATTCTGTTACTT
Source organism: Trichomycterus rosablanca (assembly GCF_030014385.1). Classification (NCBI taxonomy): domain Eukaryota; kingdom Metazoa; phylum Chordata; class Actinopteri; order Siluriformes; family Trichomycteridae; genus Trichomycterus; species Trichomycterus rosablanca. The sequence goes on along the minus strand of NW_026947029.1, from coordinate 61,381 downwards.
CAGTACCAGAAAAAGTCTCTACATTACCAGTGTTGAACTTGGTGCTGTGTGGAAGTGATGAACTCAAATCTTCTATATCAGATCTCATTCTGAAGCAGACAGAACTGATATCAGATCCCAGATCAGAGTGTTTTATGAGGAAGGGTGTGGTGAGTGGATACCAGGTCACACTGGTAGAGACTCCAGCTCTTTATGACACTCAGCTCTCAGAAGAGGAAGTGATGCGAGAGACTCTTCAGTGTGTATCTCTTTGTAATCCTGGAGTTCATGCTTTCATCATCATCATACCTGTTGGTCCACTTCAGGATGAAGATAAAGCAGAAATCAAGCTGATCCAGAGGATCTTCAGCTCCAGAATGAATGACCACACCATCGTCCTCTTCAGCAACAGTAACACTGATGAAACTGCAGCAATAAACTTTATTAAACAAAGTTCAGAAACAGAAGAACTTCTCAGCATGTGCAGTGGTAGATACATCATGTTACAGAAAACAGAGAGTGAAAGACTCCAGCAGGTACCAGCTCTGTTGGATCAAGTAAAGAAGATGGCGACTACCAACAAGTTTTATTCTCTCCTGATGTACGTTGAAGCACAAAAAGACAGAGTTAAACAAGAACTAGAGAACAAACTGGCTGAGATGGAGGAGAAAATCAAGCAGCTACAGAAACATCAACAGCAAACATGTGAGTAGTTTAATATATAATAATTATATAATTAATAGCTACTAATCAAATACAGGGCACCACTGACATTTTAAGGAGAAATTCATTTCTGTAGGAGTAAAGTCTGTTAAACAAGTATTTCTCTTACCCAAGTAATTAAACTCACAGCACTAAATTTTGAGTCTCTGTATTGTCTATTGAACTAACAAAAACAACACATACAATGACTATTAATAAGTAAATGGCATAATTAAGCGGTTATGATAGAAGTATGAATCTGTAGGTTAACTATTAGAAAACTATAAAACAACATTATTATAGTGGATTTATAGTAGAACCAGGAGTTTTAGAGCCAGATTGAAGTGTTTGCTTTTGATTAATAGTGGAAATAAAAAAGTATTAAAACCAAACACTCCACCGTGAGTACATGAGAGCGTGTACCTGTCGGCTCATGAAGGAAGTGTTTAAAGGGAGAGGAGAGAGTCCCGTAGCTGAATCACTTCAATGTTCCGCTGAGAAGTGGGCTTTCCATGCTGCAAGACTTCGCTTAGGTGCCTCGTCCCAATGACTTTTAATTCTGAGGTGTTTAAATCAGACTGAAGCGCTCTCCTTTTCTTAGTCTTTAAAGATGTACAGATGTGGAGCACACTGGTCAGCCCACTTTGGGCAATTCGATGAAGAGTTGATTTCTCTACATGCAGCTAAATAGGAACTTTTAGAAGCGGACCATTCACGTCATATCCAAACTTCCAAAAACGCAAACAGTAAACTACTGAATCAAATGAGTTGGCTCATTGACCTAACCTAACTCTTCTGAATTAGCTGCATTCTTGAAACTTCCAAAAGTTCTTAAACTGACTCCGAATGCTGTGCCGCTTCTTTTCAACTCAGTTACAGAGGAGTGGCCTGCAGGAGTTAAGCCAATGGAAGAGCCAATGAGCCAATTTAGGTTATTTAAGTGTCATTTTCAACTTATTAGGCCAGAGAATTTTTTCCCTCACTTTACCATGTTGTTTGGCTGTCATATGCCCATTACTTAACTGCAGCTTTCTGTTCTGCCACGCTGCTAAAATCATTCTGGCCTGATTTACTGTGTGCAAGCTGAGATGACACTGAGCACAGCACAGAGTTTAAACACTTTGTGAATAAGAGATTTCAGTTTGTGATTTTTAATGAATTTTTAAAAACCTCAAATATGTTTTATTATACAATTATATTATTAAATCAGGTTAAATCAGGACTGATTTCTTTTTCAACCATTATACTTGTGTTTTTCATTTTAATAGCATTTTATAACTTTACTGCTTTTATCTGGTCCCTTAAATGATGTAGAGCAAAATGCACAAATAAAGCTGGGAAAATTTTTGTTTTAAAGTTTTATAGTCATTTATTTTGAACTTTTATGTTAAAGTGGTTAATTAATGAGCACTGTCTACACAATCCTTAGTTATTAAAATAAAAAATGTCTTCATGTGCCAAACCCAAGATATACAGCTTAAATAAATACAGACAGCTGAGAAGCACTAAGTATTAATAAACATTCTACTCTTCATTTATCTGACCTGCCTTTAACATCATCTGCTGTTTTTATAGTTTAATGCTTTATCTTATTACTTATTCTCATCTGTGCAAAAAACATCACAAAAAACAGCATAAATTCACTTAAAGCATAAATTGAGCAAACATGGCAAATTAGTAGCATCCCTTGATGTCCTTTTCAAGCCCAACATGCACCTATCCAACTTTTTATAAATATTAGACATATTACTGCTATCTGATGGTGGGGCCACACACTACACTCAAAACAGTCATGAATCTGTGGCTTGATGATCTGGAAGGTCCCAAAATACACCAAAAGATCATGAAAGAAAGTGTCAATGTTTAAATTAGTGTTCCCAGGACCACATCATTTATTTTGTTTCTCCCCAAATGTTTCCTATTGCAGTTGCTCTGCTGCTAGCCCAGAAGAGCCAAAGACTTGCACAAGCCTTCTTGCTGTCACCAGGGCCTTTTTTTTCACCAGCCGATTCAGCAGCAGATTCCTACGCAGAGCCGTATCTAGTAGGTCATTGTATATCTAATGTGAATGTGACCTGGAGGCTGCATTGCGCAGTGGCAGTGTGGAGAAATTCAATCTTCCCTCTCTCAGACACAGCCATTTTTGTTTGTTGGACCCAAAGCCAGGTCTTTAGAACCACTGAGATTTAAACTTCAAACACATCTAAACTAGTGTATTAGACTGCTGCTGCAACTGAAAATTATAACATTTAGCTAATTAAAATAAAAATTAAAATGATCTTAGTGGCCAGTGCTTATACCAGAGTAATAGAAAATGTGTCTCTTGTCCTGTATTTTTTGGATTTGTAGCAAATACTTTATTTTAAACAAATAACATCAGGGGGACATGGTTATGATATTCAACATATTGAATTATTTTTGCAAAGTTAAAATTCACACCAGAAAAAAAAAAGATTGAATACATTTAATTTTAATTTAATACATTTTATTTTCAGGTGCTGAGGGTGAATCACCTGATCCTGGGAGTCTGAGAATTGTTCTTATTGGAAAAACAGGAAATGGGAAAAGTGCATCAGGAAACACCATCCTTGGAAGAGAAGAATTTCAGTGTGATGTCAGCATGAAATCTGTGACAAAAAATTGCCAGAAGGGATTTGGAGAAGTTGAGGGCAAAACCATTGCTGTTGTTGATACTCCAGGACTTTTTGACACCACATTGTCAAATGAAGAAGCAATTGAAGAAATAGTAAAATGTATCTCACTCTCTGCTCCTGGACCTCATGCCTTTGTCATTGTGTTAAGTGTAGGAAGAATCACACAGGAAGAGCTGAAGACTTTGAGTTTGATCAAGAAAATGTTTGGTACTGAGGCAGCAAAGTTCACCATAGTGCTGTTTACACATGGAGATGATCTGAAAAAACTGACTCTTAAAGAGTTTATCCAAAAAAGTGATAATAGAAGCATAGATAAACTAATCAGGGACTGTGGTGAAAGAGTTCACGTGTTCAATAATGAAAAAGAGAACGATCGTACACAAGTCCATGATCTTATTAGAATGATAGAAGAAATGATAAAGTCCGACAGAAACAATTACTTTACAAACGAGATGTTTGAGGCGGCAGAAAATTCCATCCAGCAGAAACAACAAGAAATACTGAAAGAGAAGGAGGAACAGATGCAGGCTGAAAAAGAAGCTCTGAGATACAAATATGAAGAAGAACTGGAGAAGATAAGGAAGAGTATGGAGACAGAGAAAGAAAAGCTGGAACAAGAGAGACGTGAAAGAGAAAAAGTGTTTAAGGAAAAGGAAGAAGCACTGAGACGAGAGTTTGAGAAAAAAGAAGAAGAAGAAAAGGAGAAACGGAGGCTGGAGGACCTAAGAAGATCAGAAGAGGATGAACAACAAAAGGCAGAGAATGATCGCATGTTGAAGGAGATGAGGAAGGAAATGGAAAACCAAAATGCTACATTTCTCAAGCAGCAAGCTGAAAAAGACGAGGAGGACCGGAGGAGAGCAGAAAGAGAAAAAATCGAGAGGGAACGTTTTGAACATGAACAAAAAGAAGCAATGGAGAAACTACAAATCAGACAACAAGAAGAGATTAAAAAGAAAGACGAGGAAGAACAAAAGAGAAGAAAAGAACAAGATGAAGAACAGGAAAACTGGAAGAGGAAAATGAAGGAGGCAGAAAATGATAAAAAGGAGATAAAAGATGAAATTCAGAGAAAACTGAGAGAACAGGAGATGGAATGGAAGGAGAAGATGAGAGCAAGCGAAGAAGAACACAAGACAACGAAAGAGAAACATGATAAAGAAGTAAAAGAACAGGAAGAAAAACAAAAACAAATGAGAAGAAACTTTAAGAAGGAAAAAGAAGATGAAAGACATAAAAGAGAAGAGGAAAGAGAACAACTGAAAGAAGCAGAAAGAAGAGAAAGAGAGCAGAGAGAGCGAGAGTATGAGGAATACAAACTAAAACTGAAGAAAGAGTATGAAGAACGAGAAAGAATTAGAAAAGAAGAGTGGGAGAGAAGAACCAGTGAGGACAATGAGAGAAGAGAAGAAGACAGGCAGAGGATAAAAAGACTAAAAGAGGAAATTGAGAGAGAAAGACAGGAAGAGATCAAGAGAAGAGAGAAAGAAGACAGAGACAGAAGAGAGAAAGAAGAACGAGAGCGTGAGGGAATGAAAAAGAACTACGAGAAGAAAGAGCTGGACATGAAGAGCAAATATGAAGATGAGGCTAGAAGACAAGCTGAGCAATTTAGTGATGTTAAAGCTCGGCTGGAAGAACTGATTACCAAGCACGAGGAGGATTATAAACTTCTCAGTGATCTGTACTACGGTACACATCAGTTCGAACAGAGCAAGGAGGAGACAAAAGGGGGATTACTTAAGCTTATACAAAGCAAATGTACTATTGCCTAAAAACAACTGCTTCTATATGGATATTATTGTCTTGATATTTATATTTCAACAACACAAACGGGGTAAGCCAAGAAATTATAGCTTTTGTAAATAAATTAAATAGCCAAAAGTATGTGGACACCTGAGCAAGATTACCTTCTTTAACCTCCCATTACAAAACCATTAATTTAACCTTTATTCATGCAATAAAGATTTATGCCCACACACAGAAATCCAGTAGCCTATCAGGAGAGGCAGTCTCTAAATATCTACAGGGAGGACACACTTATTGATCTGTATGGGCCAACAGCAATGTCCTATGAATACATATGTAGGGAGCCCCTCACAGGGGCCAAAAACAACTAATGAACCACTTAAACTTTGATTCCTCGGATGGCACTGCTTGAAAAAACAGCATGTATCTGTAATAAAATCATATGAGCTCATAAAATCATAAAATACTGCATTCTGAATTCATATGACCTTGTGTGTTGACTTGTGTTTTGATTCTTAAAAGAGTGTTGTCATGACTTTGGTATTCAGACTCCACCAGACCAGAAAGGTTCTGCGCTGTGACCCAGAATATGGGAAAGTAGATCAAAAGTTACTAATGTATCAGTGGTTCTCTACACCCAGATTTTGTGGTCACTTGGTTGGATAAGAACAGCCAGAGAATTAGTATTACATAGAAGTAGGCTAAAGGCTACCGACACCGCGGCCACAGTCACAAGGTGATGAGATTATTATTATATTTGAAGGACGGGCAAAACAGAAAGAATTTAGTCTGGAAAGCAGTATTGGTCGTTCTCCATTGTTCAACTGATATAACTACTTTTTTTGTTTGTTTTAAAATATTTTGCAGTATTGAACCAATTTAAAGATTTCAGTGTTATCCCTTCTGTATTTGTAAGTTGTTTTATATATAATATATATAATATATATGCATTTATGTCTACTTTTACTTTGGATGAAAAATAAATGTATTCTATACATTACAGTGTTCAAGCAAAGTGATTTTTTTTGTATAGCGCTTTTTACAATAGACCCCGTCTCATAACAACTTTATAGATTCCAGGACCTAAACTGCTGTTGAGCAAAGCCAAGGGCAACAGTGACAAGGAGAAACTCCATACAGCGAATTTAACCATTTTCGTTACACGGAGGGAGACGTTATATTGACATGCTAGCGTGTTGTGCCACCTCATCCCATTGGTTTAAATGGAAAGATGCTAATGTGTTAGCTTAGTAAGCGAAACTCGATGGAATCGCTGTCTAAGTAGCGCGTTCGAATAACCTGACTTATAAATCGATGACTTATTAGAATCCTCTCTACTGAGGCAGCTGCCTGTGTAGACAGCAAGGCAGCTCACTAGGTTTTCAAACACACCATATCTGAATGTTCCAAAAGGTAAACGAGGATAAAGAAGGCAAGATTATCAAAAAGTATGTCGTTGGCAGCATGTAATTTTCAACCTAACTGCACTGTTGTGTGGCAGTTGTGTGTTGTTTTGTGATGCTGAACCCACTGCGATTCTGACCATGAAAACGGTAAGTTTAAAAAGATGTACAATTCAGTAGAAAATCGAGACATAAAACATGTGCTGTGAATAAGAAAATGAAAGCAGATCTCACAGTAGAATGATGAGCAGTTACAGCAAACTCACACAATAAACTCCAATCTTATTCCACTCTAATCCACTTTAAAACCAACATAAAAATAAAAATAAATAAATAAAAATAATGCTAATAGAGGAAGAACTGAATGGATAATGGGGGGTATAATTATATATGAGGGCAGTAGATGGGGATGTTGTGTAGCAAGTGATGAAGGTTCCAACTTGACTGAAGTTTTGTTTGGCTAAAACTCACTTTCGATTTCAACTGGAACCAAATGGCGTCGAGTAACGGTAAGAGCAACATTACCTTCAAACTATGTAAAGGAGTTACATCTGATTTTAGTCATTTAACATAGATCTAAACTGTGTCTAAATGTGTAACATGAATCTGCAAAACTTAATAAAAAACAGGATCATATAACACAGTGTTAACACTAGTACTGTAATTTTACACCATTTCTCCATGTAAACAACACATAAGTCAGTGAAACAGTAAAAATCATTCTATTTCTTTTATTTCTTTTTTTAATATTCATGCTGTTAGGATGAATCTTTTAGTTCAAAAGGTCCTGAAGAAAGCAGTCGGGAAGTCCAGAAAGTACTCTTTAAAACACTTTATTAAGTGTAAAAATGATCTGTGAATATAGGTCAGAGCTAAGCCGATCGGCGCTCCTTTCTCCTGCAGTCTAGAAACACAACCACCAAGAAAGAGGCCCGGCGTCGGAGCGCGCCCTTCTTTTAAACTAGTCTAGGCTCCTCCTCCGCCGCTGCTGTTGGAGCCAATGAAATGTGCTAAAAAGCCCAGGGCTCCGCCTCCCCCCCTCGGTAGGAGTCAGGGAGGGGGCCTGGCCAGCGCCATTTTGAACAAAAGGCCGCATGGCCTGAATGTCGTAAAACTTCCCATATTGAATTTATGTTTAATAATGATGTTTAATAATGATGTTATGTTCCGAAAAACCTAACATCCCCCCTTGAAAGCATCTTAATGCTTTCACATTAACTTTTAACTATAGGTTAGGTGTTTCTAGATTCCAGGAGATAAGGATAGCTGTCAGCAACCCCCCAATTTAACCCCTTCTGACTTACATGGCCACTGGGCTGAATTTTTACAATAAAAGGTATCTAAAAAATAAAAGGCTACCAGTTAAACTAAAGGAACCGTACCTATCGCAACAGCTCCTACCCTTAAACCAAACAAACAAACAAAAAATAGAAAATTAAATAAGAATAGGAAAACAAAATAAAGCAATTTAAAAATAGGAAATCAAAAACGAGAAAAATAAAATAAAAACAATGGGTGCGTGGCTTCTACAGGAAGTCCGTTCAGGTTGTCCTCCACCAGACGGAGCTGCAGATATTCAGAAGGGGCCCATAGCTCCTGTGTCTCTGCATGACTCCTAATGTCTTATGGATTCTCCCCTGTCGGTCTTACCTGTTTCCACAGCAGTACAAACATTTAAACGATGAAACACAGAGAATATCCCTCCTAAAAATAGTATGAAACATATATACATTGTAAACAATCCTGAACTAACCCCTTGCGTTTTGTAGCTAAACTATGTGTGTTGCACTTAACTAGTGTTTTCAAAGATGGTCTATGTGTCTGCGAACTATATGTTTATGTTTTTCCCTCCTAGTCTAATCAAATCCTTTCTCTTCTTCTTGTTCCGGTGGCTCCTCTGGACTCGTCTTCCGCATAGTTGGTTTCGTTGGGCTTTCTGCTGTGTTTTTTGTTCCCTGTAGGCAGGTCCAGTTAGTGGCACTTCTGTCCCTTGGAGTGGGTCTTCCAGTCCCCTCAGTGTCTGCCTCTGCCAGTCCTTCCAAGTCTCCTTCCTTCATCACGGTGTGTGATCAGTAGTGCTGGTCCTCTCTCCAATCTTGTCTGGTCGGTTTTACCTTTAATTAAGCAATGTTAGTAGCACTTATACTGCTCGAAGTGGGTCTTCCGGCCCACCTTCAAGGGTATCCTCCTCATCATCATCTACATGATATCTCGACAAATCAGCCAACACCATCTGGATAACTGGTGGATCCTGCCCCCCTCTGCTTCCTCTACACACTACTTCTATCCCAAATTTTTCTATTAATACCCTACACATACTGACATCACCAAGACCCCGGTAAGTAGTTTCCCTGACCAGTTCTAGCCTCACTGACTTTACTAACCAATTGCTAACCATGCAATAGGAAACTTAATAAATTCCACTGATTATTCCACAAAGCAATTGCTATATTGGTTTTCAGGACCGACTGCTCGACACCGACCAGAAAATAACTTACCACACAAACGGTTGGACTTTAACCAACCGACCTGAACCCGTTCAGGCTTTCACAGTTGGACTCGGACCAACTGTCCTGGTACCAGGCTTCGAGTTTGGACTCTAACCAAACTGGCATGGACTCTAACCACACCGGATCCTTTAGACTCACCAGGAGTCAAGGCATGCCCACCATACCTTTGTCAGTGAAAGAGGAACCACGCCTTAACATTTATCAGTGATTATTTCTAATTATCTACAAGAGAATTCTCAACATACCAGACTCAGAACTAAATATTTGATTGCATCTAAATGAGGACTTAAATCGCCCTTACCTTTTTTTTCGGGTACCCTTTTGAGTCTGGCAGATTTCGAATTCTCCCGATCCTGGATCCAATCTGATCCCGTCACACCACTAAAATTGCCAATCCCACACTCTCATATTGACATCACTAAACTCGTAATAACTCCCTCCCATGGTCCAAATATCTTTTCTAGTCACTTGACCCATTCATTGTTTATCCCTGAATTTTCCTTCCATTCTCGTGACAAAGCCCTTAATCCTTCCAAAGCTCGTGTCACACTACCATCGGGTGCAGTATTATTAGGGATGAAGGTGCAACACGATGAACCCACAATCTGGCAAACTCTATCTTTCTCTGCTAACAACATGTCTAATGTCAGTCTATTCTGTATGGTCATAAGTGAAGTCTGGTCTAGCTGGTCTCTCAGTCCCTCAATGGCCTGAACACTGAAATTAACAAATCTCTGCTGATTGTAATAGAGATAGTTTATCCAGTCTACATTCTTGTTGATAGTTACCCACCAAAAGAGTGCACTTTCAAACCCTGCAGCAATCTGGTTCCCAGCCTTAAATTCATCTGGGACCCCCCTTGGGACCCCTATACCATCAATCCACACGGTCTTGTTGAAGGATCCGCCAGGTTTGACCTCTCGGGTGTCTCTTCGATGGCTGTGGTGATTGGTCAGGACGTCCGCGGCATCCTCCACTCCGTGCTGCTTGTAAATTCTGAAAGGCATAATCAGAAAGACCAACGCCCACTCCCCAGACCAATTCCCATACAACCTTTGCCGGATTCTCATATCTCCACACAACCATACTAAATCCGCCCTACTGAATTTTTGTGCATTCAGCTGGCTGCCTGTATACTTCCCATCACTATCCAGGATAATGGTTTCCTTACACCATCCTTCTGAAAAATATCCCCTTTTTTTCTTGCTAGGCTGACCCGCCTTAAGCAGAATTAGGAATCACCCTCAAGGATGGGTGCCTGCAGATCTTGTCCAGTCCCTGCGAGGGTTCTGGTCGGAGGTTCAGCACGGACGCAGTGGCTCAGATGATACCAGTTGTTACCTTTCTTCCCTCTTACTCTGACTGCATGTGAAGTGGCTTCAGTCACTTCCCAAGGTCCGGTCCACCTCGGCTGATCCCACTTCCTTTTGTGCACCTTGATCCTGACCCACTGTCCTGGTTCCACCTCAGACACCAATGGTACTCGTTCCTCTCCTTTCAGTTTCTGGGGAGAGATACTGGCAACAAACTTAGTTAAAGCTTCCATGTAATTGTCCAACTCTTCATCCCACAAATCTAACATTTTGCCTACTGCTCTATCTCGTGGCGGACCTGACATGGGTCGACCAGTCAGCAGCTGGTGAGGTGAGTAGTGAGAGTCCCCCCTAGGGGAGCTCCTCATGGACATGAGCACTAATGGCAATGCTTCAACCCAAGTCATCTTGGATTTATAGCAGGCTTTGGCCAATTTGGTCTTGATTGTTTGATTGGCTCTTTCTACAATACCCTGCGAACTCGGATGATACACTGAGCCAAATTTATGGGTTATCCCCAGGGCTTTTTCCACTTCTTGTAGTTGCCTGTTGCTAAAGTGGGTCCCATTATCCGACCTGATTGTGGTAGGTACACCATACCTTGGAATCAATTCGGTCTTAAGCCATTTCACTACAGTTTTGGCATCTTCACGCCTGGCGGGTATGGCTTCCACCCACCTTGTGTATCTGTCGATCATTACCAGTAGGTAACGATAACCCTTCACCACTCTGTCTGGACCCATGTCAGTGTAATCAATACAAATTTCCTTAAAAGTTGCGTCTGGTACTGGAAAGTTTCCGATAGGTAACCTGTAGGTTGATTTCGGATTATTTTCCTGGCACGCCCCACACTCTCTTACATGCAACTGAACCATGTCTGCTAGATTTGGATGCCACCAATTGGCCCTAAGGTGGTGTAGCATGGTTTTTGTCCCTACATGGGTGGGACCATGGGCTTCGATTAAGAGTAGCTTTAGTACCGCTCCTGGTGCCACTATCTTACCTTCGTGATTTCTCCAGATTCCGTCCACCTCTTTCGCCCCTTTCTGTAACCAACTATTCTTTTCATACGCTCCTGCCCTCTCTTGCATCTGTCTAAGATGAGTGTCTGTAAGTTCCGGCAGACTCAGTGTCGTCAGTGCTACCAGCTGTCTTACATAACCCCCAGCTGCTTTAGCCGCTAAATCGGCTGCATTGTTTCCCTGGGCTACCTTGGTTTTCAAATTGGAATGTCCCTTACACTTTATTATGGCTACATGCTTTGGTAGGTGTACTGCTGTTAACAGTTCCTGTAACTCAGTCATGTGTTTAATAGGGGTGCCCTGTGAGGTGACTAGGCCACGTCGGAGCCACTGAGGTCCATCTACATGTATGGCTGAGTGTGCATATGCTGAATCAGTGTAGATGTTAACCCTTTTACCAGCTGACAGCTTCAGTGCCTTAGTTACAGCAGTGATTTCTGCCAGCTGGGCGGAAGCAGGTTGTGGTATGATTCCATCCTCTAAGGTCTCAAACTGTCCCTGTTTTTCACTTACCACCGCATATGAGGCTACCAACCCCTCATTGCTCTTGTAGCAGCATCCATCACAGTACAGGTCCATGTCTCTTTCTCCTAGAGGTTCGGTGCTCAGTTCCTCCCTAACCCTTAGCGCTTTGCTAGCTACTAATTCACAAATGTGTAACTCATCTTCTTCTACTCCACCAGGAAGTGTGCTGGTCATATTAACAGTTTTTGCAGGTGCAAATGTGATACTTGGCTGAAGCAGGGTGTCACTAATCTTTGAACGCCTAGCATTAGATAGTGTAAACGCAGCTGAGGTCAAGAATGCTACCACCCCATGCGATGTGTTGATTACCAAAGGATGACACATTACAATGTGGGCTGTTTTATCCACTGCTGTGGCTAATGCTGCCAAATGTTTAGTACATTGTGGTTGTCCCTGTACTACGGGATCCAATTTTGAGCTATGGTATTGGAGAATTTGTCTTTCCCCATTGCCTCTTTTTCAGAGACATCCAGATAAAAAGGTTTAGTGTAGTCAGGGGACTGCAGATGCTCTGCAAGTGCGAGTGCTTGTTTTACTTGGCTAAACTGGCTTCCAGGCTGGTACTCCACTCAATTAGAGCAGTGAGGTTACGTTGACCCAATCTGGTCACTTCAGCCCTCAGTGGTGAGGTTAAGCCTGTGTAATTTGGGATGTAATTTCTACTATAGCCTGTCAGACCTAAAAAAGATAACATCTGGCTGACTGTTTTAGGTTTAGGGAAGGCTCGGATCGTTTGCACAGCTTTCATAGTCAATGTGTGTCCCTTTGGAGAAATGCAACGACCTAAGAAGGTGACAACGGGTCGACAGACCTGTAATTTGGATTTGTTGACTTTATATCCTGCTTGTGCTAGCCTACAAAGGACCGTCTGGGTGTCTGTCAGGCAGGTGCGTGAGTCAGTGCAGGCAATAAGTAGGTCGTCTACATACTGAATTAGTGCTGTGTCAGTGTCCAGCAATTGGTCAGTCAGCAGCTGGGAAAGATCTTGTTTCAGACACTTGTTAAAAATACCGGGACTGTCCTTGTAACCTTGTGGTAATCTAGTGTAGGTGTATTGTTGTCCCCGATATGTGAAAGCAAAAATGTTTGCTAAATGTGATGTACTGGTATGCAGAAGAAAGCGTTGGCTAAGTCAATAACTGTGAAAAACTTGTGTTCAGGGGTCAAGTTCTGTAGTGATCTGTAGGGGTCTGGGACAGGTATGCTTTCAGTGACAGTCACCTGATTGATCAGTCTCAAGTCATGTACCATCCTGTATTCGTCCTTGTCCGGCTTTTTAACTGGAAGTATGGGTGTGTTCCATTTTGATCGGGTTGGGACTAAGACCCCAGTATCCAATAGGCCTTGTATAGTGGGGGCAATGCCAGTCTCTGCCTCAGCAGAGAGTGGGTATTGCCTTTTATACACGACCTCCGCCTCAGGTTTCATAGAAATAGGGGCGACATGATGTTTTACATGCCCTACGTCTATTTTGGAGGTGGTCCATAAAGAAGTAGGGACAGTCTTTAGCATCTGATCAGCCAGGTGGTGATCTGTGTGTTCTCGTCCATGGTGACGTGGGAGGGAAACCTGTTCATAATGTACATTGTCCACACACTTACAGTCAATTTTCCAATACTTACTGTCCTGAGTTCGTGACAGGTATGGAATGTCCGTCGGTGTATATGTCAGGGTCTGTGCAAGACATACCATAGGACCAAAGGAATCTAGCTTCAGAACCTTTAGCCAACATCAAGGAGACATGTGGTGCCTGCGAGATGTCCGGATCCATTTTGAAGTATTCTTTCTGCTCCTAGTTTAGCTGCACCGCTGCTGCTACTCCCTCTGGTCCTAAGAAAATGGCTACACTACACAATTGGTTATTTAATCCTTCCATGTTTTGTTTCCATAAGTCATCGTAAAGGTCATCAGGGTCTCTGGTGTAGTACAAGGTACAATGGTATGGGTCTTGTGGGGGAACCAAGCAGGCTTGTGCCACCAACCAGGGTTTCCACATGTTAAATACATACATTAAATTGGATGTGTTACCTTGTTTGTCGGGTGCGGTCAATCTAGCCCAGTAGATATCGCAGGACTGAGGTTTCGGCTCAGAAACAGGCTGCATTACACAAATTCTGGCCTCTGGAGGAGGCTCCTGGCCTGGTAAAACTAACTTTGTACCTTGTGGGGTACAATAGACAGTGGCCGACAACTTGCACAATACATCTCTACCCAACAGACAAATAGGACAATTCGGGGAATATAAAAAAGAATGGGTTAGTCATAGTTTTCCAATTTCCAGAACCATTGGGGTGGTGAAATATTGGGTCTGCGCTGTTCCCGAGTATCCAACGGTGGTGATTGTGTTTGACGTAAGCGGAGGAATCCAATTGGGCTTACCAGTGATGACCGAAGCTGTAGCTCCAGTGTCAATCAAAAAGTCAAATTGCTCACCACCTACACCACAGGTGACAATTGGTTCTGGGAAAATGTCACGACCTGTGGAGGACACTGGGCAGCATCAGTAAGGGCCTCCGGAGTTTCCAGGGCTCTGGGGCTGGTAGGCGGGTGCTAGGGATTGATTTGGAATTTCGGGATGTGCTTGTGGTTTAGGTCCCTGTGTAAACCGCGGTTGCGGTGTCCCCGCACGCTGGCTGGGGTAAGGACAATGTCTTGCCCGGTGGTTTGGTTCGCCACAGTTAAAACATCCTATTCTATCTGCTCGTCTAAACTGAAAGTGTGGCCTACGTGGACCTTCATAACTTCGCCTATTATGTGGGGTTGCCCATTGCTGTACAGGAGGGTTGGGACAATATTGTGGCTGGTACTGGTGCTGGTATTGGACAGGGGCAGATTGCTGTATGTACTGCTGTGGCCTCTGCGATGTTAACGGCTGGGCGGGAGTTGCGGTTTGGGCCGGTTGTACATTATCGTTGGCGAAAGTCTCACTTACCACCAATTGCTTCTTTTTACCCTTGTTGTCTCTTTCTGCCAGTTCTAACTTAATCAGGCGTTGTTGCATATGTTGTAGTACGTCTACCTGCTCTGACTCCTTTTTATTGTGTTTGGTGATGCAATGAACCACAATGGCTGTCCACTCGTCCTCTGGTTTATTTAGCAGTCCTACTACATCGTCTAGTTTGTCCTGTATAGCAGTTGGGAGTGCTTTGACAACTTGCGTCTTAAATAACAATGAGTTTACTGAATTGTGGTCATGTCGCTCTCCCGTGCACTGTCTCCAGGTTTTCTGAGCTCGCCTCAAGAATTCACCTCCCTCTTCACCCTTATTCATGGTCATGCCCTCTAACGCCTGTAGGTTCTTTTGTGTGGGGTACATGCTGCGTAATGCATCCCAGACATCTCCTCTATGGCGTGAAAAAGGGGTACGAGAGGACAATGCGGTAGTTCCTAGCTGTGTTTCTATTCGCCCAAAGGGTTCCTTGTAATCCATCCTCAGCATTATGGCTCTAAGGTCGCCCATACATAAATTGTCAGCTGCGGTTAACTGTTCAAACTCCTCTATCCAAGGTTGGGCCCCTTTAATTAGGGGAGGTAAACTATTCACTAATGATTGCATATCGCGGTGAGACCATGGGACAAAAATCTGACCTCCGGAGGCAGTTTCGATCAGTGGGAGTTGCAGGTGTTTCCCGCTTCTTAGTCTGAGTCCGTCGTCAGGGTGATTGATGGGCTGTCGATGCATTTTGTCTAACATATAATCGTCTTCTAGGTGTTCCGAGATTGACGAATCAATGGGGTTCACAGGTGGTGGAGTAACAGTCATGGGAAGCGCCCTATAGTCTGTACTAGGGGATTTACGTGTTGCAGTGGGTATAGCTACAGGGTGAGTCCGTGTGACGGTCAATGTGGTGGGGTGACAGTCCTGCTGGTTTACCTGGGGGTATGTCATTGGGTGGGGATCAGTTGATGTCAAATGATAACCAGTCACTGTTATCTGTTCAGGGGGTCCAGGTGGCTTGGATGTGGGGGATATGGTTGGGAGAGCTTGAAAAGAGGATCTGGTCTGGTCAGAGCCTACACTATCTTGTTCCGACTCACCACAACCACTACGATTGCCTTGAGGTGAGTGTGTAGGTACCTGTTCGGGGAATCTTACCGTGTTATTTTCAGGTCTCTGTCGTTTTGTGCCAGTTGGTGACTGTTGTAGATCAGTCAGTCTATCTATGGTTTGTTTGTGTTTCTGTCTTAGGTTAGCCATCTCGGCGTTTAAGTCGTCCAACATGGCCAAGTGTACACTTAACTGCCCTCCGGTCACTACCATCGTAGTCTCTTGGGCTTCCGGACGGTGATGTGTGGGTGAAGCAACATCCTGCTTGGTAGGGTCCGAATGCTCCCCATTCCTTAGCGACATCTGCTGGAGAGCTTTCAACATATTATTTGCATTTTCATATGGAGGAGGGGCCTTGGGTAGGGGTATTGCACCAGAATCCAAAGCGGGTGGATCAGGGACTGGTAATTTAGGTTGAGGTGTGTCAACGTTTGGAGCCACAAGGCCTTTGTTCATTTCCCTATCTGCTTTGCTTATTACAATTTTCATATGTTGCAAACACACCTTAGTTCTAGCTAATTGGTCTTGCAGTTTTATCAACTGTCGCCTGTATGCTAATGACTTCAGTAGCCCTCCTTGATCTAATCTCTCCTGTTGTACCCCAACTTCTCCCTGCTGGTATTCCAAAATTTTTTATCTTTGTGCAGCTGGAGGAACAGACTCACTTGAAATTGGATACAATCCCCTAGTTACCCAACTACGAAATATTTTTTTATATTTCTCCCCTTCCTTGTCTCTACCTTTTACTGGAGTGGTGTCTTTAATCCTATTAATAACTACCTGCTGCAATTGTCCTGCTGTTAGATCTCCCATTTTAGGTTACACTACTGTTATATTTTGCTATCAGAGCAGTTAAAGTAAAACACAAGTGTGATGGACTGAATAAAGTGTCAAGCTAAAAGCAACACACACCAAGTTATTCACCTGAGGAAGAAATGGTCTTACTCAGAGGTGGGGAGTCGCAGATAATGTTAGCCACTCGTGACGTCACTTTAGCTCCACCTCTTGAGGGTCGTCCAGGGCTTCCTGGTGGGATTCCTCCAATTCACTACTTACTGCAAAAAGAGACCACATACAGTATTTCTAAAGTTGATCATCACCATTTGCAATGGAAGCCTTAAACTTTTTGGATCACGTAGCCACGTGTTTCCTAACTCCACAACCCCCACACTAGGGTTGGATGATATGGCTAAAATTTATATCACGATATGATTCCTAGTTTCGGTCGACACGACACAATTCCGACATTGACACGAACAACACAAATTCTCAGAAAAACTGCCAAAAACAACAACATTGAAAGGCCTCACCTGTAAACTTCTGAACCCTGCAACAGTCTATGAAATCTCACTCTTTACAACTACACAATATTTTAGAAACAGTAACATATTAGCTTTTACCTTTTTACTTGTATTCAGCATTTGTACACAGAGAAAAACACGACATCACTCTCAAATAAACACAAGCTTTGACAGTATATAATCCAATATATCAACACATGTCTTAATCAGAGGTGGAAAGAGTACCAAAAAGTGTATTCAAGCAAAAGTACTATTACCTTAATGAATCACCACCTAATTACGAGTAAAGTTACTACTCTGAAAATCCACTCAAGCAAAAAGTAGAAAGTAACTCATTTAAAACGTACTCAGAACAAACAGCAAGGGGGTCTCCTCTGTGTAATGCAAACAGGAGTGGATACAAACCTCACAACCGTAGTCTTTAATTCAAATGCAATAGAAGAAACGTTGTCCTTAACTCAAATGCAATAGAAGAAACATGTTGATGCAACAATTAAAACAGTTAGGGATGTGTAATGTGTCATTTCAAATGACATAAAACTTTTTCAAACTGTATAATCACTAGCGATGTGTCGTAAAATGATTCGAATCTATGAACCGGCTCTTCTAACCGAAACATAGGAACCGACTCTTCCAGGAGCCATTATGTAAATATACGGCTCCCTAAAAGGAACCGAGACAAAAGACTCGACTCCCCGTCGCAAAACTCACTGGATTCTTTCAGACGTCACCCACATTAAAACACACTTAATAAGGTACCATAACAAATACTTCATCTTAACTCATAGTTATCCTAAGATTATAAAATTAAATTATATTATAAAATTAACTGCAGCACTTACCCAATCCAGGCATACAAAGACAAAACGGCCGTTGGACACACATAACACGCTGCGCACATAGAGCCAAAATGGCCGACGGACAGAACCAAAATGGCGGACAGACAGAAAACACACGCAGCGCTCCCAGAGCCAAAATGGCGGACAGACAGAGCCAAAATGGCGGACAGACAGAGAACACGCGCAGCTCTCCCAGAGCCAAAATGGTGGACAGACAGAGCCAAAATGGCGGACAGACAGAAAACACGCGCTGAGTTCCCAAGACCAAAATGGCGGATAGACGGGAAACCACGCTGCGTTCCCAAGACCAAAATGGCGGACAAACAAAAGGTTACATACAAATACACACAGAAACACTGACAAACAAACTCCTGATGTACTATTTACGAACCGAATTTAGAATTCTAGTAGTCTAATTAACCGAACTCCGCTCCCATAACAGTCAAGTCCGAATTTAGAATAATCTTATTGATCAAATCTCGTTCCCAGCACCGACAGATTCTTTCAAGATTAAACGGCACTCCGCTACCATAACAGACAAGCCAGTATATAGGACAAGCCAGTATATAGGACAATCCTATTGATCGAATCCTGTTCTCAGAACCGCCAGATTCTTTCAAGATTTCCCACACGAATTACGAATTCCGCTTCCATAACAGACACATTCGTTATAATTTAGAACAACCAATTTAGCTTCGCCCCGCTTCCATAACAGACAGGCTTGCTTTTTCACTCCAATGGTGCTCCGGACCTTGCCCTGCCGAACACATGGCGCCCTCTACTGTTTATTTTAACCGGTTTGGTTCGAACTCAGCAATCAGGAAACATACATTTTAGCTCCAACATATATTCACAGTTTTAAACTATCTAATGATACTTTAGTAATTTAATCAGACACTTACGGACTCTGAGATTCACTTTCACACTCAGTACGCTAAATAATAAATGCAGCTAATATATATACAGAGAACGTCTGTTTACCTTAAGTAGGCGCGCGCCTTGTACTGAGTACAAAAGATCCTCAGAATCTCCGGTCTTAGCTTTATCAGCTGAATCGATCTGATGCTACCTCAGGTCTCTTGAACCATCCTCCTGCTACCATTTGTTAGGATGAATCTTTTAGTTCAAAAGGTCCTGAAGAAAGCAGTCGGGAAGTCCAGAAAGTACTCTTTAAAACACTTTATTAAGTGTAAAAATGATCTGTGAATATAGGTCAGAGCTAAGCCGATCGGCGCTCCTTTCTCCTGCAGTCTAGAAACACAACCACCAAGAAAGAGGCCCGGCGTCGGAGCGCGCCCTTCTTTTAAACTAGTCTAGGCTCCTCCTCCGCCGCTGCTGTTGGAGCCAATGAAATGTGCTAAAAAGCCCAGGGCTCCGCCTCCCCCCCTCGGTAGGAGTCAGGGAGGGGGCCTGGCCAGCGCCATTTTGAACAAAAGGCCGCATGGCCTGAATGTCGTAAAACTTGCAAAATGCCGTAAAACTTCCCATATTGAATTTATGTTTAATAATGATGTTTAATAATGATGTTATGTTCCGAAAAACCTAACAATGCTTATAACCTCCACTGTTAAATGTTGGTTAGGTACACCCGGACACAGATATTGACTTTGTGTTAACATCAGTATGATCCTAGCTTTAAAATGTTCTATTTAAACACACATACACTACATTGGTATGTTGACAGCCCTTGTCCTATTAATAACTCTTTTCATTACATCCACACTGTATGATTAGTACAGTGTACTGAGTACATTTTCAGCTCTCTCCACAGATTTTGGACAGGGTTTATGTCTGGGCTATGGCTGGGGCACAAGGATATTCATACTGGCATCAAAGTAAACTGTATACTGCATACTTTTATGAACGAGAGATTTTAGCTTTTACATTTTAATAATTTTTTTTTTTGAAAAACAAGTTTTCACTTCAATATGTATGATTAAGTTCGAATTGATGTTTAAAATGACACGTTAAAATGTGCCACACCCCTCTCTTTAGGAGCACATGTTGGAGGTGGACTTGTTTATAGTTCCAAGTTGATGCTCCTTTGCTACAATTGGTAAATGAAGCTGATGATCCACAGCTGAACCTCATTAGGTTCTATACTCAGTGTATTTAGGGACTGAGCTGTGGATCATTCGGTGGAGGTTATTTTGGTTTGTTATGATGACTTTGACTTAGCGGTAAGCTTAGCATTTCGCTTATTTCATGTGTTTGTGTCAGGTCTTGTCTTGTTATAATTAAACGTTTTGTGAAAGATCTCTGCGTGTGTGTCCGCCTTTCTTGTCATGCCATAGCCCATTTGTTACAAAAGTTTTAGGGTTAAATTTTTAATGTTAAAGTTTCCAGTGTATTTAAAAAGTTCAGATCAAGCGACAGTTTCCTCAATCAAGAGGTGAGGGCTTAATTTCTCTTACCTGCATTAATCATGCATTACAGTAATCCCTCCTCGATCGCGGGGGTTGCGTTCCAGAACCCTCCGCGAAAGGTGAAAATCCGCGAAGTAAAAACCATGTGTTTATATGGGTATTTTTATAACTCGATTCCATCGGCTTTAGCATTTAGCATCTTGTCATTCAAACCAATGGGTTGAGGTAGCACAGCACGCTAACATTTCAATATAACACCTCCCTTCATGTACCGATAACGGTTACATTTCCTGACAAGCCCGAACTTGCAAATAAAAACACTCGGTATAAGTTTATACAAGTTAAAAATCAGTAATATTTTATTTACGTTTGAAAAGAACTCCATTCGTTTGTCCGCACCGTCAGCCATGTTTATTTTTCTGTGAGAGAAGATCACCTGACCCGTAATGAATTCTGGGATTGCCTTGATCACTAAGGCAGCGTCGGATGCACACTCATTTTTGAGTGAAAATAACGTTGAAACGTTAAGAAGTGAGGATATTAAGGCATCTAGGATTTGGAACAGCTTCCTAATCGGGAGCGCGCACAGGATTACGTAAAATGCGTCTATGTAGAGAGCGCACTAGCTTTTCGAACACACCCATAGTCTGCAGAAATCCACGAACCAGCGAAAAATCCGCGATTTATATTTAGACATGCTTGCAAATAAAATCCGCGATAGAGTGAAGTCGCAAAAGTCGAAGCGCGATATAGCGAGGGATTACTGTAATTAGTTTTATTGTCATGAAATAAAAATGTGTGTATTTCAGTAACTACTTTATGCCAGTCACCTTGATGTTACTGTTTTTATTACAGTGTTTACATGTCTGGTTTATATATATTTTTATTATCGGCATATTGGCAGGAAGAACGGGAAACACTTTAACGTTTGGAATCTTTGATGCTAGAAGTGTTGTGAGAAGGAACGGCAACATTACAAAGTGGAAAATGCTTTACTGCCCCAATCTTTCTGGAATCTGTTGCAGGCCTGAAATACATAAATGGATTTATATTAACACATTAAATGAAGTTGTGTTCATGCTGTCTGCAATAAAATAAAAGTCAATAAAAAATAAAAAAGTAAATGTAAAGAACACTGCATTTTTATAGCATTTTCTATAATGTCCCAACTTCTACTCATGTGAGGTTGTAATCAATTCAGATTATATGGTGTGAAAATATTTCCAGAGTTAGCAGAACCATGTAATTTGTCTTCTTAAAGGGTTTAAAAAATCTGCAAAAGAAGCACAAAGTATGCCAATACCTCTCACTTGTAAGTCATGTCAAAACTTTTTCATTTAAACTTAATACTCAGACGTGTAAGTAAATGTTCATCAAAAATAGCTATTAATAAACAAAATATAAAATATACAGCAGTCAGTTTTCTCAGAAATATAATCACACGTTACCCTGGTTACTGAACCCAGTGACTGAATCTGGACCAGTTTACCAATCATAAATGTGAATTATATTTTTTTCAGTCTCTGAGCTGAGGATCGTGCTACTGGGTACAAATGTTCATTACACCAACAAATTAGCAAACATCCTCCTGGGAAAAGAAGTGTTTGAGACTGAAGTTCCTCCATATTTAATAGATCATCACTGTCAGAAAGTTAGTGGACGGGTGGAGGGAAGAACCATCACCATCATCAATGCACCTCACCTATATAATCCCAAACTCTCTCAGAAGGAACTGATACAGAAAGTGAAAGAGTGCATCACACTCTCAGATCCTGGACCTCATGTGTTCTTACTGGTGCTCCAGTCCCAAAACCTCACAAAGGAGCACAATGACAGAATCATAAGCACCCTGTACTCGTACATCCCACAGTCTATAAACCGGTTATTATTAGTAACTACAGCTGAAGAGCATGGATTCTTCTCCACATGTATCAGTGAATGTGAGATGAAACACTACAGAATTGTGGATCTATCACCATTTAATGAACATCAAGTTCTGCAGCTTCTGAAGAAGATAGATCTGATGGTAACTGAGAATGGAGGAGATCACATGACCTGCACAATTAATGAACCACGCGAGAGGAAGAACCTGGGATTACCAAGACCACAAGACCAGGATTATTCATTAGAAACTACATCAACTGATCCAGCTGTGAAGAGAAAACAGCTGGTGCAGAGTGGAGGTAAGATTATTTTAATGTCTTTACTAAGGATAAAACTTGATATTTACTTATTTTGTAGATCATTTGTAGAACTACATGAAGTCGTCTTAAGCAGAGATGGTCCTGACCAATGTGGTGCCCCTTGCTTTATTCATTCATCAGTCATTGTGTTTATACACAGACAGTCCCCATATGCTTTATGTTGTTGAGATTTTCATTATTTTACAAACAGCAGTATTAAATAGTATACGTAGAATAAAAAAAAACTCGTGACAAAAAACACATTTTAAATATAACTTAATTCACAAAAGTGTGAACCCCCTGGCTCTTTGTGAGGGCTCTTTTAGGTAAAAGTGGGAGTTGCCTCAGACTGTAGAGCATTTTTTTATGTTGTTTTCATGGCATTTCACATGCAGTTATAGTTGCTGTGCTTCAGTTCAAATGTTTCTTTTACATTTTATTTTTTTCCATTCATATTTAATGCCTGTAATTTGCTCAAAAAAGTTGGGACAGAGGCAAAATAAGAGTGAAAGTAATAGGTGAAGTTACAGTGTTTTGAAACATTCCAAAATAAGCAGGTAAGTTGGTAACAGGTGCATGGTTATTTTAGCAAGGTGATACCAGGCCTAATTCTATACACACTACAAAAGTGTTGCTTTATTGACTCAGAGTGAGTGTGCTTTACTGACCTGCCTGCAGTCCAGATCTGTCTTCTGTTGAGAATGAACACAAGTGTTAAAATATTTTTGTACAAACATTTTTAAGTGTTTGGAGACATTAAATGTACTGTTTGTTCATATTTACAAAATACAATTAAGTTGTTCAAAGAAAATTTCTTTGTACTTTACCCACCAAAGACTCAAGTGAATTAACAAACACAAATTCCTCTTTTTATTGCATTATAAAAACTGTCTCAACTTTAATGTGAATGGGGTTTGTATTCTTGCTGCAAAGGTTTTCTGCTTTTTGACTTGTCCAGGGACACCTGCTGTATGGGTTCGAGGCATTTGGGTCACGCTTATTTATTAGTTAATGAAGTATTTGTGAATGTTAGTGTTTCCTAAACCATTAAATACAAATTAATACAAAATATTATGTATTTTTCTCTTGTAGAGCCTAAACTAAGGATCGTTATTTTGGGTAAGAGTCAACATGACACCAGTACAGTGCAAAGTTTAATCTTGCAGACCAACGTTCCTCAACGCTCAGTAGATCAGCACAGTGCAAGTGCTAAAGGAAAGGTAAAGGGAGGACGCTTTACCCTCATCAACCCACCTCTTCTCTATGATCCAGATCTTTCTCAGGAAGAAGTGATTCAGAAAGTGAAAGAGTGTCTGTCTCGTTCTCATCCACACTGTAAAACCAAACAAGTTCAGAAAACTCAAAACTTTTGTTGTAACCGATTACCTAAGAAAATTTAAGTGTATGTAATATATTTTTTAAGTATACTGTACTTAACAATGATATTTTCAGTGAACTCTTTTTTAGTGTTCATTTTAAGTTTTCTGAACTTATATATAATATTTACAATTTACAATATTTTAAGTATACTGTACTTAACAATTATATTGTCAGTGAACTCTTTTTTAGTGTTCATTTTAAGTTTACTGAACTTATATATAATATTTACAATTTACAATATTTTAAGTTCTACATACTACATTAGTGTTAGTAAGCATTATATAATTTGATTAAGGTCCACCAACCTTAATCAAACTACGTATAACAAAATATATGATAGTAGACAACTTATTGCTTTTAGGAAAAAAAGATAAGTGTGTCAAACTGCTAGTCAATCTTAGTCAAGATCATTTAAACCAATGAATTAAAAATTTAACATACAAAATTTTAAGCATGTAATTCACAAAACATGAAATAACACCAATGTAAGAATAAGTTATTTATTAAAGTTATAAAACACTTTAAAAACAAACTGCCATTCCAAAGGCAATAACACAAAAAACAGGCTGCCATTCCAAGGCAATAACTGTTAGAGCTCGAAATATCTTCTATAATTAAATATTTCACAGTAAACACTCAACAGATAATGACACTGAAAATGTGAAAGACATTATCTTGAGGTAAACACAAAAGAGCACTTATCTCCCCCTGAACATCATTCATACCTACACAGCTGTATTGAAAGCAATCAATATTTAACCTTAACACCACCTCCTTATTTCTACACACATTGTACATTCTATTAGCTCCACTTACCATATAGGAGCACTTTGTAGTTCTATAATTCCAGACAGTATCCATCTGTTTCTCTGCATACTTTGTTAGCTTCCTTTTATCCTGTTCTTCAAATGGTCAGGACCCCGCAGGACCACCACAGAGCAGGTATTATTTAGGTGGTGGATGATTCTCAGCACTGCAGTGACACTGACATGGTGGTGGTGTGTTAGTGTGTGTTGTGCTGGTATGAGTGGATCAGACACAGCAGTGCTACTGGAGTGAAACGGACGCAGAAACAGTCTGGAATTGTAGAACTACAATGTGTTTCTATATGGTCAGTAGAGCTGATAGAATGGACAGTGAGTGTAGAAACAAGGTCAATGTCATGGCGTGTATGTTATGTTTATATATATATATATATATATATATATATATATATATATATATATATATATATATATATATATATATATATATATATATATATATATATATGCATTCAAGTGTCCTAATAATCATAATCAAATGTGAAAAACAAACTGCATAAACAATTGTACATCACAGTAAACGGTCTTTCCAGCATTAGGCTGAACATGCTGGTTGGAAAAATATTAATCTGTAATAATTTTGACAGTTGAATAATTCAGTCAGTCAGTCATCATATGCTTAACATTGTCTTTGTCTAGCTTTTAAGCTGTGAAATTTGCAATCAAATGAGCAGTAATATTCTGACAGAAAAGACCAAACAATCAAATAACGTTTGACTCAAAACAACAAAAAGTTAAATTTGTAACAGTTTACAATCAACTGCATTTTTAATTTACTTAGCCTGAAGCACACACGCTCACTGGCCACTCGATTATAGACACCTCCATGTATCTAATGTGTCTAATAGAATGAACAGTGAGTGAACATCTCTGCAGCGCTGCTGTGTCTTATCCAATTGTACCAGCAGAACACACACTAACACACCACCACCATGTTAGGGTCACTTTGTGAACTTTGGTGGTGGTGTTTTGGCGTGTGTTGTCCTGGTACAATTGGATCAGCAGAACACCCACTAACACTACCAGCACCACAGAGCAAAGAGTGACTAACATGGTGGTGGTGTGTTAGTGTGTGTTCTCCTGGTACAATTGGATCAGCAAAACACCCACTAACACTACCAGCACCACAGAGCAAAGAGTGACTCTAACATGGTGGTGGTGTGTTAGTGTGTGTTCTCCTGGTACAATTGGATCAGCAGAACACCCACTAACACTACCACCACCACAGAGTGACCCTAACATGGTGGTGGTGTGTTAGTGTGTGTTCTCCTGGTACAATTGGATCAGCAGAACACCCACTAACACTACCACCACCACAGAGTGACCCTAACATGGTGGTGGTGTGTTAGTGTGTGTTCTCCTGGTACAATTGGATCAGCAGAACACCCACTAACACTACCACCACCACATAGTGACTCTAACATGGTGGTGGTGTGTTAGTGTGTGTTCTCCTGGTACAATTGGATCAGCAGAACACCCACTAACACTACCACCACCACAGAGTGACCCTAACATGGTGGTGGTGTGTTAGTGTGTGTTCTCCTGGTACAATTGGATCAGCAGAACACCCACTAACACTACCACCACCACAGAGTGACTCTAACATGGTGGTGGTGTGTTAGTGTGTGTTCTCCTGGTACAATTGGATCAGCAGAACACCCACTAACACTACCACCACCACAGAGTGACCCTAACATGGTGGTGGTGTGTTAGTGTGTGTTCTCCTGGTACAATTGGATCAGCAGAACACCCACTAACACTACCACCACCACAGAGTGACCCTAACATGGTGGTGGTGTGTTAGTGTGTGTTCTCCTGGTACAATTGGATCAGCAGAACACCCACTAACACTACCACCACCACATAGTGACTCTAACATGGTGGTGGTGTGTTAGTGTGTGTTCTCCTGGTACAATTGGATCAGCAGAACACCCACTAACACTACCACCACCACAGAGTGACCCTAACATGGTGGTGGTGTGTTAGTGTGTGTTCTCCTGGTACAATTGGATCAGCAGAACACCCACTAACACTACCACCACCACAGAGTGACCCTAACATGGTGGTGGTGTGTTAGTGTGTGTTCTCCTGGTACAATTGGATCAGCAGAACACCCACTAACACTACCACCACCACAGAGTGACCCTAACATGGTGGTGGTGTGTTAGTGTGTGTTCTCCTGGTACAGTAGGATCAGACACAGCAGTGAATGGAGTGAAATGGCTGGTCAGTGTACATGTATGGAACATTTATGCACATGTGCATTCAAGCTTGGTTTAGTGTTCCAACAAATCATTTTTCAGACTCAGCAGGCATGGTTTCAGTGGTTTACCATCATCCAGACACATCAGTATTTTCTGGACAAAGGTGAATGTGTGGATGAGTTTCTTTGGATATTGTAAATTGAAAGCATAGATCAAGCCAAACAACACAATGAATGCATCAGGCAACCAGGGAAGACCACTCACAATAATGCCCCCCTCAACTACAACAAAGATGCTGTTGGGGTTGAAGGAGTCTCCACCAGTATTAAAAGGAGCAACAGGAGTGTCGGTGATATCTGGCTCCTCTTCCTGCTGCAAAACACAAACACTCTAATGAGGAAAGTGGCAGAATGAAGGCTACAAGTCATGAACTGTATGTTCATCATTGCTCTTGTCACACTTTTATAGGTTTGCATTTTTAAGCCTGTGTTGATGCTTACACCTTGCATTTCTCACCTGGACACACACACACACACACACACACACACACACACACACACACACACACACACACACACACACACACACACACACACACACACCTCTGGAATGGCTACTCGCCGAATTGACAACACACTGACTTCAGACGCACGCCCTTCTACAAACCATCAAGTATAGGGAGACGCAGCCCCTGTAGGTGATGATGACGACAGGATGCAGCAAAATTCTTTAGTGCACTGACTAATCTGCCATGTGAAACCAAAAATAATCGGACCAAATGTATATAATGTGACATAACCACAAACTTTAGTTTGGCAAGTGTAAACAGGGCCAATCACTATAAGGCATTTCACAACTGTTAAGATAGACTTGCAAACATACAAAACTATATGGTAATCAAAATAATGTTCATATAGTTTTTGTATAAATTAATATGCATTTTTAAAGTCTGATACAATTATGTGAAATCCTGGAGGACACATTCAAGTTGGTTTACTTTATGATATGTATGCACTGAACTAATTGACATTTCCACATCACATTGCTTACATTGAAGGTCTTGAAGAACTCTGAGGCATCCTCGCGCAGGTAGACAGGAAGTGCGTGAAGGGACAAAGTGCGTCTTACATTGACATCATTTTCTTCCTTGACAAATAAAAAGAAATAGTTATTGTAAAAATTTAATCAACCACAAGTCTGTTCTGCCTATATCATCTCTACACACAAAATAATTTAGCCCTCCAATTCAACTTGGCAGTATAGTGGTTCAGCTCCATACTAATACATGAACTTATTTTAACTTTATTGTAACTAAGTATCGGACACATGAGTGTTGTACTGTATATATCCTTTAACCAGAAACAAAGTTTAATAATTTTGATACTGATAGGCTAGGTTATGTTGGGTTGACCCATAGAGACAAAAGAAAAACGAGAGACCGTTAAACAAGACAGTGATGGCAATTCCAGTCACTGCACTTAACTTGTGGATTTTCCTTGATGTGCCAAAAAAATCTCGCCAGAAATGGAAGTTCTACATGTGTTTCTAGGCTAGTCTCTCTTTTTACTTCCGAAAAAAGCTCGTTTAGTGAATATAACCGAGAAACAGACTGCTGCGAACATATGCTAATACTGGAGTCATGTTGTATTTGTCCCTAGTGCTGCACTTTAACTACTCATCATTTAAAAATGCTCATGCATTGTCAGTTAAGTAATAACCGAGTAAAAATAAACGAACTTTTTCCAAGCTGGCGTCAGATACTGATACAGTCACAAACCTAAGTTTGAAAAAATAAAGACCCACAAATTGTTTTCAAAAAACAATATCTGTGCCCTCACAAGTTTTAACAAACAAGTACTTAACTTACCCGTTTTGCTCAAAAAATCTTCTCATCCGTTAACGTGCCGCCATCTTCACCACTTTGAAAAGGTAAATCCGGGACACAGGGCACGTTGATGACGTCAGACGCTGGGTGTCTTTGTATACTCATAAGTTATAGTATAGGTGACGACGCTTACTCAAAAATATGTACTTAGGTAAAATTAAAACATAACAACAAGTTAATATAGTGCAAAACTTTAATGTTGGGTTAACTAAATAACAGGTTTTGATTGCTAAACCAATAAAATGTATAAGTTAACAGTACTGTTCGGGTTTACAGTGCAGGGCCTCATGTGTTTTTAATTCTGGTAAAATCATACAGCTTTACAGAGGTGGAACGAATGCGGCTGATCTCCATACTGAACTGCTTCAGTGACAAAGCTCTACAGTATTCCATTTTGATCAGAACAGACAGTACAGGTGGTAGTTTCAAGAGAACGTCTGATGCTTTTCAGAAGCTAAAGGAAAACTGTCCTATGAAGCATCACAAACTCAAAGAGTTACCTAAGAATGAAAAAAATGTTTGCCGGCTTTTTCAGGACATTGAAATAATGGTTAAAAAGAATGGAGGTCACCTCACGTGTAAAAGCGTTAAAAATGTGAAGAACATTTTGTTCCCAATAGATGACGGATCTACAACACAAAAAAGGGGAACTAAACAAAGTATAATGGAACAGGTTAAAGAAAAGGGTAAGTAATCATTTATAACATGGTGGCACAGCAGTGTTTCTTACAGTTTTATTATCCTTAGGACCTGTGTGCAAACCTCGCCCTCAGTCACTGAGCGTATTAAACTGGACACGAACAATCTGACTAAGACCAAGTTCTGGTTGTAACTTTGATTATCCCAATCTGATCAAATATATTTTAGTCTAATTCTAGTACTTATAATGAGTAAACTTAAAATCAGGATTTCTGCCCAGAGTGGTACAGTGTTGCAGTGAGATGGTCTTGGGTTTACTTCCCTGATGAAGCGGCCCAGGTCTTTTCTATGTGGAGTTTGCATGTTTTCCTGTATCTGGGTTTCCTCTGGGAGCTCTAGGTTTCTTCACACAAGTCCAAAGACATGCAATTAGGATAACTGGAGCTGCTAAAAACATAAACAGTGATTACAAAGCACTATTTTTATTACTCATATATTTTGTTATATGTATAGTTATATAAACATAAATTGCATAATTATACGCCGAGGTACTGACTGGATGAATCCTTTCTAATCACTGTAGTTGTTGGTATTTATTGTTTTATAACTGTATTGTGTTTAATTATAGTTGATGTGGCTAGTGTAAGTATTTTGTGGTCAGTTGTTTGGGCTGTAAATTAATGCCTGCAATCTTAGTGATTACACACAGAGATCCATGTTCATTTGACTTTAACTTGAAATTTTTACAACCCCAAATCAGAAGAAGTTGGGACAGCATGGAAAATGCAAATAAAATAAAAAACACAGTGCTTCTTAAATTTACTTTGACTTTTATTTGATTGCAGAAAGTTTGAACCCAGGATATTTTATGTTTTGTCTGGTTAACAAAGTCAGGCAAAGTCAAAAACTGAAAGACAAACAGACAGGCAGAGAAAACCAAATGGCGCAGGCAAAAACAGTAATCGGAAGAAGAAAATGGTCATACACGGTAACGACTAGATCCAGTATTAAGGAACGCTCTGTATGCACAAAAATACGGTCTGCAATACTTCGCGACGAGACAAACAGAAGTATTTAAATAAAGTTCATGGAATTAAACACAGCTAAACAGAATCAAAACTCTGGAGACGGTGAGCGTGAGGACCAATCAGGATTGGCTGACTGGGGACATGTGACAGTCACGTGAGAGTCCGTGGGAGCATAGGAATTGTAGTCTATGTTGTCAGAGGCAGAGAGAGAGTTGGTACTCGTGACAGTACTCCCCGCCAAGGAGTCTGAGACGGACTACGACGAATACTACCCACGCCACCGGAAGCAGTTCTACAAGTTGCACTGGAACCATTACGAGATTGACGAGTACTGGCAGACATCTGTACAGACTTGGTAAGACGTGACACAACACCCTCTCATACTGGATCCCCATCCACTGCCAACAGTCTCAAAGGTGAGTTCAAAAGATCTACTTGCAGCTGGAGTTGTTCCTCCAGTCTGGAATGGATGAAATTCCCCTCTGCTCCGGAATCTACCAGTGCTGGAAAAACAGACATAGAACTGGTGCAGGTAAATGTCACGAGTAAAAAGAAGGACTTTAAAACCAACCCCAGAGCTAGTACACTCACCACATTAGCACGTGGGGTAGCCTCCATGTGCTTTCCTGGGGTCGGTGCCTGGGGTCTGTGTGAGCGAGCCCGACAATCATGAAGAACACGACCAGCTGCACTGCAGTACATGCGACCAAACAGTTTTGATCTCCTCAACAAATGATGCATATGAGTCTGTCCCAAACAGCGGTAGCCCAATCTAAAGCTTTGCCAGCCAGGGTCTGTCATGGTATAGGATGTGTCAGTGCCAGGGTCTGTCATGGTATGGAAGTGTGTCAGTACCAGGGTCTGTCATGGTATCAAATCAAATCAAGGTTTATTTGTCACATACATAGTCATACACAGTACAACTGGCAGTGAAATGCTTTAGTGACTGCTCAACCACATTAGTTGCATGGTATGGGGGTGTATCAGTGCCCTTGGTAAAGGTCATTTACACTCTGTGATCCAGCATTTATGCAGAAAGGTACATAGAGATCAACATGTGCTGCCCTCAAGACGTCGTCTTTTCCAGGGACGTCCAGCAATTTTTAACAAGACGATGCAAAACCAGCTGCTGCACACATTACAAAGGCGTGGCTGTGGAAGAAGAGGGTACAGGTACT
The DNA here is from genome assembly GCF_030014385.1 of Trichomycterus rosablanca. Taxonomy (NCBI): domain Eukaryota; kingdom Metazoa; phylum Chordata; class Actinopteri; order Siluriformes; family Trichomycteridae; genus Trichomycterus; species Trichomycterus rosablanca. The sequence continues at coordinate 29,649 of NW_026947029.1, read as the reverse complement.
AGACTGGCCTGCCTGCAGTCCTGACCTGTCTCCAGTAGAGAACGTGTGGAGGATTTTGAAACAGTGACGACCCCCCGTACTGCTGCACATCTTAAGACGTGTTTGCAGGAAGAACGAGACAAAATAAAAGCTGAAACACTAAATCACTTGGTCTCCTCGGTGCCAAAACCTCTTTTAAGTGGTGAAAAGGAACGACAACATTACAGAGTGGTAAATGCTTTACTGTCTCAACTTTTTTTGGAATGTGTTGCAGAACTGAAATGCAGGAATGGATGTTTATTAATACATGAAATGAAGTTGAGCAGATAAAAGATGAAATATCTCAGGTTCATCCTGTCTGACATCAAATAAAAGTCAAAGTAAATGTAAGAAACTTACTAACAAACTAACTTTATTATTTGCATTTTCCATGCTGTCCCAACTTTTTCTGATTTGGGTTTGTAATACTAATATCTAAATATTTTTTTATTTCTGTAATAAATTTAAAGGTATTGCATCAGTGATACCAAAATGGTCAAGAAGAATCAAAGACGAAATTATACAAAGTAAGTATTCAGCATGTTCGGGTAATAATACCTCTAAATATCAAATTATTTTTAACCTTTTATATTCCTGTTATATAACTGTTATTTGTACACTTTGACTCTGCTTTGTAAAAGTTTGTTTAGCTTGTGTAAATGTCTACTTAAGCAGTATTATTTTGGGTAAACATGTAACTTGGCTATATACAACCGAGCAACCTCAATCTTTCTGTGAACAGTTACTCATGGAAGCCTTTTAAAGAAAATGCCTGTGCTGTAGGTGATTAAGCAAATGTAACTTTACTTATTCTATTTGTTTGCAATTTTACCACTTTTACTCTGTTACTTCAGTACCAGAAGGAGTCTCTACATTGCCAGTGTTGAACTTGGTGCTGTGTGGTAGTGATGAACTCAAATCTTCAATATCAGATCTCATTCTGAAGCAGACAGAACTGATATCAGATCCCAGATCAGAGTGTTTGATGAGGAAGGGTGTGGTGAGTGGATACCAGGTCACACTGGTGGAGACTCCGACTCACTACAGCACTCTGCACTCAGAAGAGGAAGTGATGCGAGAGACTCTTCAGTGTGTATCTCTTTGTAATCCTGGAGTTCATGCTTTCATCATCATCATACCTGTTGGTCCACTTCAGGATGAAGATAAAGCAGAAATCAAGATGATCCAGAGGATCTTCAGCTCCAGAATGAATGACCACACCATCGTCCTCTTTAGCAACAGTAACACTGATGAAACTGCAGCAATAAACTTTATTAAACAAAGTTCAGAAACAGAAGAACTTCTCAGCATGTGCAGTGGTAGATACATCATGTTACAGAAAACAGAGAGTGAAAGACTCCAGCAGGTACCAGCTCTGTTGGATCAAGTAAAGAAGATGGCGACTACCAACAAGTTTTATTCTCTCCTGATGTATGTTGAAGCACAAAAAGACAGAGTTAAACAAGAACTAGAGAACAAACTGGCTGAGATGGAGGAGAAAATCAAGCAGCTACAGAAACATCTACAGCAAACATGTAAGTAGTGTCACTAGTGTCTCTAGACATAGAGAACACAAGGAAACATGATTTTAATAAATTATTTCATTTTTTGTTGAAAATAGGCTGTACAACATTTAAATCATCAATGTGAAAAATCCTTAAAACTATTTGTGCCACCTTTAACAGGAACCATTGCAACCTAGATGAGCTCATGTTTGAAAATGTTCATTCATTAGCAGCCCATTTAAAAACCTGCCAAAGCCTTTCAATGAGGTTTAAGTCAGGACTTTCTATAGACTCTCCAAAACTGTATTATTATTTTTTCAGCCCTTAAATAATTTTCTTCTTACACCATCAATTGCACTTTTACCATTGGTGCTTATTACCAAGGGCTTTTTTATATTTCATAGGTAGATGTAGTAGGATTTGTGATGGAAAATCCATAAAAATACCTCAAAGACTGGATTGTGAGTAAGATATCTTGTCTGCAGAGAGAAGATACACTGAGGCTCTGTGTATGTGATAACAACTGATAAAATACACGTCTATTTATACTAATGTTAGTGACCTTGTAGAACAGTGGAAGATTCCACCGTTAAAAGAGATTTCTTAGCTCGAACATAGGAACTGGTCTAAACCACCTGGAACTGGGTTTCGGAGGTCATACAATGCAATTGATGCACATCTTATCAAATACACCGTGTACACATTCAGTAACATTCTACTGTAGCAGAATTCTTCTCATTTTGGAATATGACTACTGGATCTACATTTTAGAAGTAGTATTTGATTGTGTTAATACTTCCAGGTTAATGCAGCCAGGTCATTAGCACTGCTGAGATTCAAACTCTAAAAACCTAAGCTCCAACCAAAATCCCACCAATTGGCAAATTAGAATAAAAGTAATGCCAATGTATAAATAAGCTCATACCAGAGAAACCATGCAATGTTAAAGAGATGTTAGAACTTTATTTTAAACAAAGAACTGGATGGTACGTTGTAATTAAAAAATTTATTATTAGCAGTATTAATAATATTTATGCAAAGATAAAATTCACACTAGAATAAAAGATTAAATAAATGTAACTTTTATTTTCAGGTGCTGAGGGTGAATCACCTGATTCTGGGAGTCTGAGAATTGTTCTTATTGGAAAAACAGGAAATGGGAAAAGTGCATCAGGAAACACCATCCTTGGACATAAAGAATTTCAGTGTAATGTCAGCTTGTCCTCTGTGACAAAAATTGGCCAGAAGGGAGTTGGAGAAGTTGAGGGCAAATCCATTGCTGTTGTTGATACTCCAGGACTTTTTGACACCACATTGTCAAATATAGAAGCAGTTGAAGAAATAGTGAAATGTATCTCACTCTCTGCTCCTGGACCTCACGCCTTTATCATTGTGTTAATTGTAGGAAGAATCACACAGGAAGAGCTGGAGACTTTGAGTTTGATCAAGAAAATGTTTGGTACTGAGGCAGCAAAGTTCACCATAGTGCTGTTTACACACGGAGATAACCTGGAAGATCAAACTTTTGAACAATTTATCAAAAATAGTGGTCATAAAAGCATGGATAAACTAATCAGGGACTGTGGTGGAAGAGTTCATGTGTTCAATAATAAAGAAAAGAACGATCGTACACAAGTCCATGATCTTATCCGAATGATAGAAGGAATGATAAAGTCTGACAAAAACAATTACTTTACAAATGAGATGTTTGAGGCGGCAGAAAATTCCATTCAGCAGAAACAGAAGAAAATACTGAAAGAGAAGGAGGAACAGATGCAAGCTGAAAAAGAAGCTCTGAAATACAAATATGAAGAAGAGCTGGAGAAGATAAGGAAGAGTATGGAGAAAGAGAAAGAAAAGCTGGAACAGGAGAGATGTGAAAGAGAAAAAGTGTTTAAGGAAAAGGAGGAAGTACTGAGACGAGAGTTTGAGAAAAAAGAAGAAGAAGAAAAGGAGAAACGAAGGCTGGAGGACCTAAGAAGATCAGAAGAGGATGAACGACAAAAGGCAGAGAATGATCACATGTTGGAGGAGATGAGGAAGGAAATGGAAAACCAAAATACTACATTTCTCAAGCAGCAAGCTGAAAAAGACGAGGAGGACCGGAGGAGAGCAGAAAGAGAAAAAATCGAGAGGGAACGTTTTGAACATGAACAAAAAGAAGCAATGGAGAAACTACAAATCAGGCAACAAGAAGAGATTAAAAAGAAAGACGAGGAAGAACAAAAGAGAAGAAAAGAACAAGAAGAAGAACAGGAGAACTGGAAGAGGAAAATGAAGGAGGCAGAAAATAATAAAAAGGAAATAAAAGATGATATTGAGAGAAAACTGAGAGAACAGGAGATGGAATGGGAGGAGAAGATGAGAGCAAGAGAGGAAGAACAAACGAGAACAAAAGAGAAACATGATAAAGAAGTGAAAGAACAGGAAGAAAAACAAGAACAAATAAGAAGAAACTTTGAGAAGGAAAGAGAAGATGAAAGACATAAAAGAGAAGAGGAAAGAGAACAGTGGAAAGAAACTGAAAGAAAGGAAGGAGAGCAGAGAGAGCGAGAGTATGAGGAATACAAACTAAAAATGAAGAAAGAGTATGAAGAACGAGAAAGAATTAGAAAAGAAGAGTGGGAGAGAAGAACCGGTGAGTACTATAAAAGAAGAGAAGAAGACAGGCAGAGGATAAAGACACTAAAAGAGGAAATTGAGAGAGAAAGACAGGAAGAGATCAAGAGAAGAGAGAAAGAAGACAGAGACAGAAGAGAGAAAGAAGAACGAGAGCGTGAGGAAATGAAAAAGAACTACGAGAAGAAAGAGCTGGACATGAAGAGCAAATATGATGATGAAGCTAGAAGTCAAGCCGAGCAATTTAATGATGTTAAAGCTCAGTTAGAAAAACACATAGAGGAACTGATTACCAAGCACCAGAAGGATTATGAACTTCTCGATGAGCTGTACCGTGGTACACAGAAGGAATATGATCAGTTTAAACAGAGCAAGGAGGAAACAGAGCGTGAATTACACAGGACGATATATGAGCTTCAAAAAAGCACATGTAATATTCTCTAAAAAACAACTGCTTCTGTTTAGTATTGTCTTGATATTTACATTTTAACAACACAAAGTGGGTTTTACTACCTGGACCATGCTGGCCAAAAGTTTTCAACAACACTTTGTTCAAAACTAATGAACCCCTGAAACCTTGATTCCTCAGATGACACTGCCTGAGAAACTGTCTTGGTACTGTGATAAATATAGCCACATGGGCTTGTGATTGTTGGCAGGGCGACCTTAAACATACAGGCTTCAGCCTCAGCTGGCATAAAGGTTAACATTAGTAAAAGTGCCAAGCCTTCTCAGAAGGCTGTTTTACATTTTAATGCTGTTTGTTTTTGAAATGGTCCAACAAGTTTTAATCAGGTGTTCAAGTACTTTTGAACATATAGTTAATAACTTTAGTGTATGATTAATAGGGATAATCTAAAGCAGGGTCACCAAGTCGTGTTCCAAAAATAGCACTAGTCATCATGGAGCTCCATCTAAAAATTTTATTTGTGTTGCTGTTATTTTTGAATCAATAACACCTTGCATTGATGTAGATTTGAAAGTGACAAAAGTGAATAAAAAATGTATTTTTATGTATTTTATGTATATATGAACTCTGACCTTGTCTGGGAGCGAAGTTCAATATCAGGCACAAGGCCACATCTATCTCACTCTGCTGAAATTTCACAAAGGAATTGATACAAACGGGACATTATTTGAAGATGTGACAGTTAATGCTTTCCTAAAAAATGAAATAATTTTGATCAAAATGCTACAAATGTGCTCATTCATACGAAACTGTCAAGAAAAATATCAGAGTTGTGATAACTCTGACTTTCAAATATTAAAACAGATTGAGATTAATAGAAATAAATAATGTTACATGTTTCCTATCATGGTAAATCATTGTTAATTATTATTGTGAGGAATTATTAACATGTGATCAGACAGAAAGGCCATGGGTGTGACAGGCCTTTATATAACATCATGTTATATACACATACGTACAGTTAGGCCCAGAAATATTTGGACAGTGACACAATCTTCATGATTTGGGCTCTGCATGCCACCTTACTGGATTTAAAATGAAACAACTGAGATGCAATTAAAGTGTAGACTTCCAGGTTTCATTCAAGGGGTTGAACAAAAATATCCTATGAAACGTTTAGGAATTGCAACCATTTTTCTACAAAGCCTCCTCATTTCAGGGGCTTGAAAGTAATTGGACAACTTACCTTTACAATAAATAAAATGTTCATTTTTAATACTTTGTTGAGAATCCTTCGCAGGCAATGACTGCCTGAAGTCTGGAACCCATGGACATCACCAAACGCTGGGTTTCCTCCTTTGTGATGCTTTGCCAGGCCTTTACTGCAGCTGTCTTCAGTTGTTGCTTGTTTGTGGGTCTTTCTGCCTTAAGTTTTGTCTTAAGCAAGTGAAATGCATGCTCAATAGGGTTGAGATCTGGTGATTGACTCGGCCATTGCAGAATATTCCACTTCTTTGCCTTAAAAAAAACTCCTGGGATGCTTTTGCAGTATGTTTTGGGTCATTGTCCATCTGTACTGTGAAGCACCGCCCAGTCAACCTTGCTGCATTGATCCACCACCTAAATAATACCTGCTCTGTGGTGGTCCTGTGGGGGTCCTGACCATTGAAGAACAGCATGAAAGGGGGCTAACAAAGCATACAGAGAAACAGATGGACTACAGTCAGTAATTGTAGAACTACAAAGTGCTTCTATATGGTAAGTGGAGCTGATAAAATAGAAGTGAATGTAGAAACAAGGAGGTGGTTTTAATGTTATGGCTTATATATATATATATTTTAGATTTGTGTAAATTTAGTCCTGAATGATATTCTGGTTGAGGACCCGGAGCTTGTGGGAAGAAGCTCTTTCTCATCCTGTAACAGAGAAAACAGTCCATTATTGGGATGACTGGGATCCTTTACTATCCTCCTGGCCCTTGTCCAGCAACGTTTCCTGTATATGGACTGTAGGTCAGGTAACTTGGTCCGGATGATGCGCTCAGCTGAACGCATCACCCTCTGGAGAACCTGCCAGTCCTGCTTGGTGCTGTTTCTGAACCAGCCTGTAATGTGACTGTATATATCCCAATAACCTATAACCACTGAATGTTGTCTGAATTAATTTGAAGCAACTAAAGAGAGTTTAACAAAACGTATGGTGCTGTTAAAGACGTGCATTTACCTCAACACCATGAATCTTTCCTCTGCTTGTAGAGAACCTGTAAGCACTTGCGCATTAATGTGTTTAACCGCTGATCTAACTTACAGGCACTGATTCACCAGACCTGCTTGCAGTCTGTCACAAATCTTACATCATTTAGCTACCAAATTACTTGTTTTATTTTGTAGTAACGAATTCACATACGGCAAATGTATCAGAGTAAAAGTTTACAATTTATTTAGGAAATGTAGTGGAGTTAAAGTAAATGTTAATTGAAATTCAAAACATAAAGTAAAGTACAGATACTCTAAAAATACTTAAGTACTGTAATGAAGTATTATTTACTATGGTACATTACACCACTGGTGTGAGGTGTGTTGCATGGTGGGGGGTGTGGTCTGGTTGTAATATCTCTATGGTAACTAGACAGTGGGTGGAGTCGGTGAGTATGTGAAGAGAGGCAGAACCAGCAGCCACGTTTCTTTCATACAACTGAGTCGAATGAACAGCTCTGCGTAAAAGTGAATCATCTGTAAGTACAATGTTTGTTTATGTATTAAACTTTATTTATTTACTACATTCTAATTAATAATAATACTAGAGTTTATAGTAAAATATCACCGTGAGGATTTGAGGAGCTTTAACTCTCTTTTCATTCTCTAACTGGCAGCAATACTGATCAACCGATTCATTTGAACCGACCCAGCTAAATGAATCAGTCGATCTGAACTGAGTTTCTTCATTGTTAAATCTAACACTTTTATAGAAACACATCAAGTTCTTTTGCATTTGTACAGATTGTTTTTAATAAAAATACATCAAGTTCTTCGAGCTTTGTTTAAAAGGTTGGTTTTTGCTGGAATGTTCTGACAAAAGTCATTAATCTGATCTGTACTAAGTATGTAAGATGTACAGTTTCATCATTTAAAGGACTGTAGGATCGTGTTCAATTTTATTAGTGGATGTACAAATGAACAATCCAGCCAGCAGTGACCCAACACTAAGTTGGTGTTAGATCTAAGTTACACTTATGTCCATATACTTATGGTATTAAGCCTAGTATTTCTGCTCTTCTCACCGCTTATGAGCTGAGCATGAAGTTCTGCACATTGTTTTGGTTAGTTTTGTTCTTGTTGATCAAAACTCTCCTCTCTAAAACTTTCTCATGTAGTTTAGCCATCACACACACACACACACACACACACTTGTGTATATAAAAACTTTGACTTGGTAAACTTGTGCTCATGTGTGGGATGAAGATAATACTAGTTTATAGAATAGAATAAAATAGAATAGAATAGAATAAAATAGAATAGATTAGAATGCCTTTACTGTCATTGCACAACAAAATTTTCGAGCATCTCCTTGACACTGATACACCGATCAGCCATAACATTAAAACCACCTCCTTGTTTCTACAGTCACTGTCCATTTTATCAGCTCCACTTACCATATAGGAGCAATTATGGACTGTAGTCCATCTGTTTCTCTACGTACCTTTTTCACCCTGTTCTTCAATGGTCAGGACCACCACAGAGCAGGTATTATTTAGGTAGTGGATCATTCTCAGCACTGCAGTGACACTGACATGGTGGTGCTGTTGGCTGGATATTTTTTGGTTGGTGGACAATTCTCAGTCCAGCCGTGACATTGAGGTGTTTAAAAACTCCAGCAGCGCTGCTGTGTCTGATCCACTCATACCAGCACAACACACACTAACACACCACCACCATGTCAGTGTCACTGCAGTGCTGAGAATGATCCACCACCTAAATAATACCTGCTCTGTGGTGGTCCTGTGAGGGTCCTGACCATTGAAGAACAGCATGAAAGGGGGCTAACAAAGCATGTAGAGAAACAGATGGACTACAGTCAGTAATTGTAAAACTACAAAGTGCTTCTATATGGTAAGTGGAGCTGACAAATTGAACAGTGAGTGTTGAAGCAAAGAGGGGGTTTTAATGTTATGGCTGATGGGTGTATATACACACATGTATTTACAAATAAACTGTGAATGGAAATTTTATATTTTATTAATTATTTGCATTAAACTCATAAGTTTCTGCTTTCTTAGTTAATTAGCAAAGGTAAAAGAGACTATTGGAAGGTTTCTTAGGTCCAGAGATATGTTGACCTTGGCATGGGCTTTTTGCTTCTGTGGGAGTGCATGGGTTTCAGGATGGTGTGTGCGGGAGTGCACGCGCAGTTTTGATACAGGTGCATTCTTGTTAAAGTACGCCATGTTTCTAACAAACTGACTATTCTTGTAGGATGATAAACAAGTTTAGTGGGGAAGGTTGGCCTTGAGCTGGGTTGCTGAGCAGAGTTAGCCTAAAGGGGCAGTAAAGCGGGGTATAAATACTGTGACGGGGCAGACAGGAGTCGCCCTTTCTCTCTGTAAAGCTGTGTGAGTGGTTTGCATTGAGATGGACCCTCAGCTGAGTAATAAATTGATTTGCTTTTATCATTATCCCGTTTGTCTGTGTCAATCTTTAAGGGTTATTTTGAATTCCCACGACAAAACATATACACATCTAGATACAAAAATACCTGTTATTGCACAGTTCCTATAAATTGCACATTATTTACAAGAATGCAAAGTTTTGAGAGTTGAGTGTTTTTATGGTGGCGAGGTAAAAGCTTTGTAGGAGTCTGGAAGTGCAGGCCTTGATACTCAGTTACCACTTTATTCATCAACCCGGCTACATGTAGATTAAGAAGTTTTACCTCTAATAGCTCAGTGATGATGGAGCTAAAGACTGGCGTGTGTTGCTCAAGGATCTAGATGCTTCAATAAAGAATGTAATAATGTTAATTGCATCATCTATAAATCCCAGGTTGTGGACTTGACCAGCTTTTTTTCAAAGTTCTGCATGATAACGATGGTTCTTCACCTCTTGCTAAGTGACATTGAGAATTGGGGGTGACAGGTATGGGGGTTGAACAGAGGACTGGCGTCTGATTGGCCATCTGTAGTATCTGTGGTAGTTGTTAAGTGGGTTTAAAAGATGGGGGATGTCTTTTGTAGTCTGTGATAGCCCTCACACCGTTTCAGACAGAAGAGATGTCGTTTGCTCCGGTTCTAAAAGCATCTTCCTGAACTCTGTGTTAAATAGAGGTTTATTATTGTAAGAACAGGTGAGATAAGATGTGACTGTTTCCATGTACAACCCCAATTCCAATGAAGTTGGGATGTTGTGTAAAACGTAAATAAAAACAGAATACGATGATTTGCAAATCCTTTTCAACCCATATTCAATTGAATACACTACGAAGACAAGATATTTAATGTTCAAACAGATAAACTTTATTGTGTTTTGCAAATATTCACTCATTTTGAATTTGATGCCTGCAACACGTTCCAAAGAAGTTGGGACAGGGGCATGTTTACCACTGTGTTACATCACCTTTCCTTTTAACAACACTCAGTAAGTGTTTGGGAACTGAGGACACTATCTGTTGAAGCTTTGTAGGTGGAATTATTTCCCATTCTTGCTTGATGTACAACTTCAGTTGCTCAACAGTCCGGGGTCTCCGTTGTCGGATTTTGCACTTCATAATGCACCACACATTTTCAATGGGAGACGGGTCTGGACTGCAGGCAGGCCAGTCTAGTACCCGCACTCTTTTACTACGAAGCCACGCTGTTGTAACACGTGCAGAAGGTGGCTTGGCATCGTCTTGCTGAAATAAGCAGGGACGTCCCTGAAAAAGACGTTGCTTAATTGGCAGCATATGTTGCTCCAAAACCTGTATGTACCTTTCAGCATTAATGGTGCCTTCACAGATGTGCAAGTTACCCATGCCATGGGCAGTAACACCCCCCCTTCCCGGACAATCCGGACAGTTCTTTTCATCTTTGGCCCGGAGGACACGACGTCCATGATTTCCAAAAATAATTTGAAATGTGGACTCGTCAGACCACAGGACACTTTTCCACTTTGCGTCGGTCCATCTCAGATGAGCTCGGGCCCAGAGAAGCCGGTGGCGTTTTTGGGTGTTGTTGATATATGGCTTTCTCTTTGCATGGTAGAGTTTTAACTTGCACTTGTAGATGGAGCGACGAACTGTGTTCACTGACAATGGTTTTCTGAAGTGTTCCTGAGCCCATGTGGTAATATCCGTTACAGAATGATGTGGGTTTTTTATGCAGTGCCGCCTGAGGGGTCGAAGGTTACGGGCATTCAATGTTGGTTTTCGGCCTTGCCGCTTACTTGCACAGATTTCTCCAGATTCTCTGAATCCATTGATGATATTATGGACTGTAGATGATGAAATCCCTAAATTCCTTGCAATTGCACGTTGAGAAACGTTGTTCTTAAACTGTTGGACTATTTGCTCACGCAGTTGTTCACAAAGTGGTGAACCTCGCTTGTGAACGACTGAGCCTTTCGGGGACGCTCCCTTTATACCCAATCATGACATTTACCTGTTTCCAATTAAACTGTTCACCTGTGGAATGTTCCAAACAGGTGTTTTTAAACATTCCTCAACTTTCCTAGTCTTTTGTTGCACACCCTCTGAATTGCCCTATAGGTGAATGTGTGTGTGTATGTGTGTGTGTGTGTGTACTAATCTATAAATCCCATAACCCTGAAAACTTAAGATGATTATATGTGATTATATATTATAAATGATTATATATGTATCACGATTGATTGATTGACTGATTATATATGTATATTTTTGTGTGTACACATATATCGGGTGTATGTGTCTCGTAATCTTCAGATGTATTTATTCAAACTCTCTATAGCTTGTTTTTTAGTGTATTTTCTCCATCCAGAAGGAATCTTTCCGTCTCCGTGGAATTTTTTTCCATAGTTATGCTCCAGGTCTGTTTGGAATCTGCATACAAACCACTTCCAGTATGTGAGCACTGATTTATCAGGGGTGATGCTCCACTCAGCATATTTTCCTCCTGCTCTTCTGTATTTTTTGTAATGTACCAAATCATCTGTATCATGATGGGGGTGGAACTGTTTATCACTTTGTACTAAAGTTGTACAAATATCAGCACAGAGATCTGTAGTATTTGTGTAGTGTGATCCTATGATTCCATCTACTCTGTGGAAGGGGACACTATGATCTCCATCATGGTCCTCCATTGTGTTGGTGCAGATGGCTTTACAGAATGGACACTGAACCCAGCAGCACTGACAGAGATGTTCAATCAGAATCTCATCTGGTTTCTTCCTGAACTTCTCCATGTTGATGTCTGTTACACTGTTAATGCTTTTATGTTGTTCTGACATCATCTTTGTGAGACCTTCACACACAACCTGCCGAAGAAAATCTAAATCTGTAATTCCCTCCAGACCAGTGCAGGTTATTTCTTTTAAGCTCAGTTCATCTGTTAGTGAATTCTTCAAACTTCTCAGCCACATGTTTGCATCACCACTGCTCTTCTTCACTTCTTCAGTTGTGATGTTCACAGCGTTCATCACTTTCTGCTCTTTGTGTTTCAGGTTTCCTTTCAGAAGATCCAGAACCTCTCTGTTATTTTCAGTGATGTATTTATCAACATTTTCTGTAATAAACTGTTCAAAGTGTTTCTTGGGATGGTGGACGTACTCCATGTACTTCTCAAAGTTCTCCTGCTCTGCCAGAGATTTCAGGATGTGTTTCTCAAGCTGTGACCTGTTACCATTAAATTCTGGCATGTCTGAGCTCATCTGTGTTGACAGATCAATAGCAGTTTTATTGTAGGCTGCTTCCAGGATGGCTGGTACAAGATTGTTGTAGACAAGTTCACCAAGTACTGTTGTGGTTGTTGCTCCTCTGCAGTAGTTTTGGAAGATGCTGTAATATTGTGGTTTCTGTTTTTCCAGGTAAAATTTTACATCATTTTCATCTCTGAACTGTTGGTGGATCTTGGTGAATTCAGGATTTGCCAGGTAACACACATGAAGACAGAGATCCAGAGTGAATTCCTTCTTCAGCTTTATTTTCTTGTTCTCACTGTTAGATCGAACAACTCTGTGTTTGACCTGGGCAGTTATTTCCTGAATGTAGCTGTTCTTGTACCCCTGTCCTGTAATTTTGCTGCAGATCTTCTTGATTAAGTTCTCAGATTCTTGGATGACATTGTTGATTAGGTTCCTCACTGACTCACGGTCTTCAAAATTCAAAAGATTTATCTCTGACTGGCTGACTGGCTGACTGTTGGATTGAAAAAAAGACCAATTTTTCCAGAATTTTACTTTTTCAAGAACTGAAATATTTTCATTTTGTACCTCATTTATTTTGGTGTTCTGTACTTCCAATACACCCAAATGTCTTCTCTGTTCTTCATGCTTGGTTAGAAGTATGTAGCATGAATAATCTCCCAGTCTGTGTATCTTTGTGTAATCTTCCTGAGATATTCGCTCACACACAGCAGCTTGTTCATTACCTTCAGATAGAATCTGTATCACATCCTCCCAAACATCAAAAGGTTTCTCTACAGGTGTGTCTTGTGTTAGATAAGAGACCCATTTGTTCCACACTTTATCAAATTCCTGTCTGAGGACCCGTTCATCAGTTTTTGTGCTTTTTTGTTTTAGAGCAAGTGCTTTACTCATATTGAAGAGCTTTTCATCATACTCTGTCATTTTGTGATCAAAAGCTTCTCGAGCTTTTTGCTGTTGAAGAAAATCATTCAGGTTTGTTTTTGCATTTTTAACAAGATCTTCAAGAAGTTGTTTAATTCTCTGTTCACATCTCACTTTCCACTGAATTAAAATGTCTTTGTCTCTTTCCTCTTCAAAGTAACATTTCATTGATTTCTCCACTTCTTCTTTGGTCTTCTTCATGGGAGCATAAAGGTCTTTGTCCTCAATCTTTTGCAGTTTTTTGTTTTTAATTGTGTTGTGAAGTTTTTCTTCATGTTCTAACATGGCACTTCTGAGGGACCAAGTCCATTTTCCAAACTCAGTTTCTAGTTTCCTGTAGGCTGCAATCTCCAGTGTGTTTCTGAAGCTAAAAACAAAGTTCTCGTTCAGTAGAGCCTTCCACAGATCACTGATGCGTGATTTAAACTCTGAGAGTTTCATACTATGAGACTTGGTAGCATTTGTGAAAATAGCTCTCTTTAGCTTTTGAACATTTTCACTGTATGAGGGGTTTGGTGAAGCCATTGGTGGGCTGCCCTCCCAGAGCTGTGCAAAATACTGAACATCATCTTGTACATTGAAAGCAATAACATCACTGAAGCACTCAGCTTCACTGTCTTCCTCTTTAGCAGCTAATTTTGTCATTTCATCCAGTTTTTCCTGTAGACGTCTCCTACCCTCCATGTTCTTCTCTCCAGCAGTGATGTCACCAACATTTTGATGGACAAACATACATCTGGGATTTAGTTTGACCTTCTTCATTCTCAGGAAGGCCTGAACAACAATCTGAAGAATCTCCTGCATCTCAGCAGGGTTCTCACCAAATATGTTGATCAAAGTCAGATTTCCAAGACCTACAACAAATGTTGCAACTTCATTATCATGATGGTGAGTGGATTTTCCTGCAAGCTCAAGTGCTCTAAGCCCTTCAGTATCTACAATAAGAACATAGTCAAACTTCAGCTGCTTCTTCATCTCCCCTGATACTCTGACCAGCTGCATGAAGGCTCCTCGGGTGCACCTTCCAGCACTGACAGCAAACTGGAGTCCAAACATGGCATTTAGCATGGTGGATTTTCCTGTGCTCTGAATCCCTAGAACTGACAGCACAAAGACTCTCTGGTCTCCCAGTTTCTTTATGAGTTCATCTAGAACTGCTGTGACCCAGATCAGAGGAACATGTGCAGCATCACCATCCATCAGCTCCATTGGAAGACCAGATTTTATGAGTTCTGCAGCAAGTTTTGGGAGATCTGAGATGCTTTTTTCTTTAGAGGTTTTCTTACTTGACTCATATATCTGACCCATCTCCCTGAAGATGTGTTCCAGACCAAATGTTGCTGCATTTAGTTTTTTAGATATTTCTCCAAGTTCTGTTTGCTTAGCCTTCATCTTTTCTCTTGCAGATGCGTCATGTTTCTTTTTGAGGTCTAAAACCCTTGTCCATGTTTCATTGTACTTGTGATGAAGATCTGAAAGATCATCTGAAGTTCGTTTGTCCAGTAGAATCTCGAGCCATTTAATAAAGAATGATTTTTCATTTCCTGATAGAGAATTCAGAGAGGAAATAATGTTTTTCATAAATGCCGATTGTCCAATTTCTTGTTGGTGTTTACGGATTTGTTTCATTTGTGTTTGTTTTTCACTCTTTTGCATTTCTAAATTGTTTCCTTGAAGTTGATGTGAGTCTTTATTTATCTGACACCACTCATACCAGAGCTTCCCTTGACAGGGCAGGTGTGTTTCCTTTAATGTGGAGATTTCCTTCCCCTCCAGTAGTTTTATTATCTCTAGTGCAGCTTCTTTTCCTTTCCTGCATTCAGGATCATCTTCATCTTTGCTGATCTCATTGTTTTTGTATAAATTCTCAAGTTTAAAAACTGAAGATGACTTGGACAGACACTCAGTGATGGTTGTTCTGAGGTTCTCAGATACGTCTGACTGATTTCTGTCTTTTAGACCAATTCTGTATTTTCTATTCTTAATCTTACTGACACCTGATTTATCCTCAGAAAGGAGACAGATCAGTGGTTTGGGGTCTTTCAGAAGCTTCTGTAGCATCTCCTTATTTCTTTCATTTTTAGGATCAGATAAAAGAACAACATTTACAGACGACATTTCAGTCAGAATATCCAGTTGTTCTTTACTGGTTTCTGAATCACCATGTAGATTACAGAAAGCAACACAGTCAGTAAAATGATCAGTTTCCTTTCCAGATGGACAGTACCAAGCAATCTCCACAACTCCATCCATCAGTAGACGGTTTTTAATGCTGCCTGGACAGTGTCTGTGGAAGAACGTATCATGCTTCTTACTGATCAAGCTGTTCATCAGTTGAGACTTGGAAAAGGACACGTCTCCTAACCTGAAGAATGCCACCATTGGAGTTTCTGCTTCATAAACATGCTGGGTTTTACTGATCTTGGTACGAGAAGTGTCAGTGGTTTTCCAACTTTTAATAATTTGGCGAAATGTCCACAGAGGAAACTCAATATTTCCAGTAAATGGATTTGGCACCAGTAGAGGCAGAGCGTACCGACACTGAGAGAGTTTAGTCACTATTAGTTGCTTCAGGAAACTGTCTGAGCAGTGGAACACCGCCATCTGAAGATCCATGGGATGGATAGAATTTGTCTCACCATCAAAAGATTCAGCCTTTTGGCAAACAAGCTCATCAAATGCATAAAGTTCTTCTTCATCTGTATCTGAGGAAAGAGGGTCTAAAGCTGTGGTTTCTTTTTTGGTGGTGATGTATCTTGCTCTGTAATCCATCATTAACAACCTTTGTAGGAAAGTTTGAACCAGATCTTTTTCTTCACAAGGTTCTTGGCAATTTAATGAAAGAGAAGTTAGTTGAAGAACATCTGAAGTCTTCAGTTTCTGTTTGTCCAGAAGATTAAGTGTAGTTAAAAGTTGCTCAGATTTGTTCTTTTGTTCAGGTTCTGATCCAGGTTCTTCTATTCCAAGCTCCATCTTTTTTTCCTGCAAAATAATTTTTGGAATTCATATTACAAAATATTTTTAGGGCCATGATTCATATTTAAGGCTTACTTTACACTGCACAGACTGTTAATCAGTTCCCATTTGCATCCACTCAAATTTTTATATATACAAACAATTAACTGCTAATTAAACTGCAGTTCACAGCTTATAGCTCAGTGTTGATCAGTAGATGATGGTAATCAATCCAGCATATTTAGTTTAGCCTGTTTTACATAAAATACCCCTGTAATGGGTGCTCAGGTATCACAGCAGTAAAATTTGCTTGGCGCCAAAGCTGAACTTGAATGTGAATTCGATTATCAGCTCTACTATTGGATAATGATTTGCTCATCCATCAGGGTTGCATGCCGGTTCCTCATAACTCATGCAATCAAACCTCTAATGGCTGATTGATGGTGCCTGCATCAAAGCTTGCAAAGCTCTCAGCATTGTGGAAGACCCATCACATCAATCGCATGGACTTTTTACTCTCCTGCCATTCGGGAGAAGGTACCGCAGCATTAGCACAACTAGACTGTGTAACAGTTTCATACCACATGCCATTTCTGAACTCTAATCTGAACTAAGGGACCACATGTATGTGTGTATATACAGTGGGAAAAATAAGTATTTGATACCCTGCTGATTTTGTAAGTTTACTCCTTACAAAGACTTGAACAGTCTATAATTTTTATGGAAGGTTTATTTTAACAGAGACAGAATATCAACAAAAAATCCAGAAAAAAAACATTAAATAAAGGTTATAAATTAATTTGTATTTAATTAGTATTTGATCCCCTACCAACCAGCAAGAATTCTGACGCCCACAGACCGGTTATGTGCCCATGAGGCACACAAATTAGTCCTGTCCCTTTAAGAAAGTACTCTTAATCTCACCTCGTTATGTGTATAAAAGACACCTGTCACAGAATTAGTTTCTTCCATTCAAATCTCTCGACCACCATGGGCAAGACCAAAGAGCTATCAAAGGACGTCAGGGACAAGATTGTAGACCTGCACAAGGCTGGAATGGGCTACAAGACCATCAGCAAGAAGCTTGGTGAGAAAGAGACCACTGTTGGCGTGATAATTCGAAAATGGAAGAAATACAAGATCACAGTCAATCGCCCTCGCTCTGGAGCTCCATGCAAGATCTCACCTGGTGGGGTAAGAATGATTCTGAGAAAGGTGAGGTCAGCCCAGAATTACACGGCAGGAGCTTGTCAATGATCTCAAGGGAGCTGGGAGCACAGTCACCAAGAAAACCATTAGTAACACACTTTGCCGTAATGGATTGAGATCCTGCAGTGCCCGCAAAGTCCCTCTGCTCAAGAAGGCTCATGTACAGGCCCGTCTGAAGTTTGCCAATGAACACCTGAATGATTCAGAGAAAGCTTGGGAGAATGTGATATGGTCAGATGAGACCAAAATTGAGCTCTTTGGCATCAACTCCACTCGCCATGTTTGGAGGCAAAGAAATGCCCAGTGTGGATGGTGTTCTTGGGGTCATATCCATCATTTCTCTGCTCCCAGCTCCCTTGAGATCATTGACAAGCTGGTTGTTGTTGATATATGGCTTTCGCTTTGCATGGTAGAGTTTTAACTTGCACTTGTAGATGGAGCGATGAACTGTGTTCACTGACGATGGTTTTCTGAAGTGTTTCTGAGCCCATGTGGTAATATCCGTTACAGAATGATGTCGGTTTTTTATGCAGTGCCGCCTGAGGGATCGAAGGTCACGGGCATTCAATGTTGGTTTTCGGCCTTGCTGCTTACTTGCACAGATTTCTCCAGATTCTCTGTAGATGATGAAATCCCTAAATTCCTTGCAATTGCACGTTGAGAAACGTTGTTCTTAAACTGTTGGACTATTTGCTCACGCAGTTGTTTACAAAGTGCTGAACCTCGCTTGTGAACGACTGAGCCTTTCGGGGACGCTCCCTTTATACCCAATCATGACATTTACCTGTTTCCAATTAAACTGTTCACCTGTGGAATGTTCCTAACAGGTGTTTTTTGAGCATTCCTCAACTGTCCCAGTCTTTTGTTGCCCCGTCCCAACTTTAAACAATAAAGTTTATCCGTTTGAATATTAAATATCTTGTCTTTGTAGTGTATTCAATTGAATATGGGTTGAAAAGGATTTGCAATTCATCGTATTCTGTTTTTATTTACGTTTTACACAACATCCCAACTTCATTGGAATTGGGGTTGTATTTTGTAATCACATTACAGTTACTAACTTAATAAAAACTATGTTACTTGCATTACTCACATTTTTATATAAAATATTATTTTTAAAACCCAAAGCATAAAACAAAGCTGTTTCGGCATAATTTGTGCATGCACGCCTTGCCACAGCTGACTGCACAGCTGCTCATGTGACTGAGTGATGAGTTGTTTGCGAACAATCCATTCTATTGAACGCCTTTTTGAAATGAACGAAAGGAACCGAGTCGCTCCTGTAGCGTAAGGACAAATAATTAAGGAATAAACTACGTAGTAAAAAAAGTATGTTTTAAGGCAGAAACAAACACAGGTACACCTCTGCACAAGAGGATTTTTCGAAATTTATTATTATTATTTTTTTGTAGATGTGATTCCAGTATACAGTATTTGTGTGGGTTTTAGAATGTAAGGTGGAAGTAAAGTAATGAGGAACAAGAAGGTAAGTAATCCCGTTACAATTTTAGTTAAGTAATAAGTAATGAGTAATGGATTACTTTTTTTGAGTAACTACTCCAACACTGGACGTGGGGGTCCCTGCTGAGTCTGGTTCCTCTCAAGGTTTTTTTCTGTAATTGTTAAGGGAGTTTTTCCTGCCACTGTCGCCCTCGGCTTGCTCAGCAGGGGTAAAGTTGATGTGAGACAATGTTCATTATAAGAAGCGTTATATAAATGAGTCTAACTTAACTTGACTAATACACATAACTTATCTATCTCACTATTATTTTCTCAGTACCATGTACTGACCAACAGTTGTCTCTAGTCTTGTCTTCCTTTATTTATTTTACATTCTTGTATTTATTGTAATGTTGTTTACCTGCACTGTACTGTCTTGCACTTTTTGTTCTGTGTTGCACCTTGAACCTGGAGGAACGTTGTTTCATTTCAATATGTACTCGTATATAGCTGAAATGACAACAAACCTCTCTTATCTCTGTTGACTCTCCAAGCCCCATATAATCTCATCTTGTGTTTTCAAAAGCAGAGAATGAAAAAAACAACAACAAAAAAACCTCTTTCTACATAAGCAAGGTAAACACACAACAACCGACTACCGTACTGACTGAGTGTAAACAATGACTTAGCATCGCACTGTACTCCAGGTTTCTCCTAAATAGCCCCAAAATCAGGTGCAGTGCATTAGCACTTCTTAGAGCTCAAGCTCTTGGAGTTTGTATGGATTTGGAACTATTATGGACCAATCTACATTATGGCTCTAGAATGTCCCAAAATGGCACCCAAGATTCCCTGGAAACTGCCAACCATTTGTGGTGGTGGAGGATTAGTCATTAAGGCGTTTTAAGGAGCTGCATACCAATGGCTTGAGTTTTGTAATGTGTAAGCTTGAGTTTATTCTCATGGACTGAGGTAGTGAGGGTATAAGCTATAAGGTTAACTGTTCTATTGATTTGAATGGTCCCACTTATATGGGGTTTAACTTGACTGCACACAGACTGCAGTGGAAAAGGAAGGTCTTTAGTAGACAGCAAAACTCTTGCCCTTGGCGAACAGAGGGGCCCAAGCACCTCTTTTGGTTTGTGCATCCCCCTGCTTTGTAAACATGGAAGAGGATTCCTGAATTGGTTCTTGAACAGGGACATGCCAGTGAACAAATGACATACGGTATTGTGGGTGTATTCCGCCCAAAGCAGATGATTTGCCCAAGAGGTAGGGTTTGTTGAGACTGAGTTAACCATGTTAAACACTGACACAACATGTCCAGAAATTTTAGTTTCTCTAGGTAAGCAGGCCTGTAGTGGTAAAACATGCTTTGGTCCAAGTAGTATATTTGTGTCTTCAAAGTGAACAGCAGAGGTGTTTCCAAACAGTACAATAGTGACTGGAAAATTTACCACTACTTTCAGCTTGAAATGTGGTACTTTCAGATATATCATCATTCTCCTTAAACACAGACCAGGTGATCATTATTGTTGTGTCTGATTGTGTCACTGCTGCATATTAATGCAAATGTATTTATTTACTGATCTAATCTTAAGATATAATTAATAATAACTATACCCATAATGCACTGTGACAGTATTTTGTACGTACCTCATTATTTTCTGATGTTATTTGGATTTCCATACTGCTGGTTGTAAGAAAGCTTTCATGTCTACTGAGACCTTGATTAAAGAAAATAAACAGTTGTTATTTTACTGCAGAATAATTATTTTTATGATAGTTACTTAATTAATTTAGAAATCAGATGACAAAACTGATAATCAACAGTCCCCTCTAAAAGTGTTAACACCCCTGGAAAACATGAACAAAACAAGCTGGGGGAAAAAAAGTTCTTTAATGCTTATTAATTTGACTCTTCATTCAAAACATTAAGAAAACAATTCTACATTAAAAGTGCAATAATTGAAAGAAACAAAAATATTTTTTAATAATCATCTCAAACCCATTTACAGAAAAGTTGGGAATTTTGTAAATTGCTGAAGAATTTTATAAAAAGAAAAACTTATAATAATAATAATACATTTTATTTATAACGCACTTTACATTTGAAAACAAATCAAAGTGCTACAGAAAAACAGTAATATAAAAAAATCATGAAATATAAAATAAATATAAACATCATAGTATCATGAGACATACATCATAAAATCAGCAGTTATTTAAGAGTCATAACATCTGTTAAAAAGAACCGTTTTTAGACCCTTTTTAAAACTCTCAGTCGTCTGTGGTCGGGAAGGGCATTCCATAGACGAGGAGCAGCAGAACAGAAAGCCTGATCACCCATGGTACTTAGTTTAGTTCTGGGAATGTGGAGAAGATTTGAGTTTGCAGAACGGAGGGATCGCGATGAAATTTTAGGGGTAAGAGGTTCTTTTATGTAGGGCGGTGCATTTCCATAGATGCACTGATATGTAAGGAGACAAATTTTATATTCTATTCTTGAAGAGACAGGGAGCCAGTGGAGTGAAAGAAGGATAGGTGTAATGTGCTCGTGTTTCCGTACTCTCAGCAGGATCTGTGCAGCACTATTCTGGATATATTGTAATCTCTGGAGACTCTTGGTAGAAATCCCAATGAGAAGTGCATTGCAGTAATCCAGCCTGGAGGAAACAAAAGCGTGAACCAGCTTTTCAGCATCTGAGACGGTGATGGTTGGACGAAGTTTGGCAATGTTTCTGAGATGATGAAAGGAGGTCTTGCATAGATGTTTAATATTGGCTTCAAAAGTGAGTTGAGGGTAAAATTTTATGCCAAGATTGATAACCGTTGAAGAGGGGGAAATAGTATGACCAGCCAGTGTAATACTGGTTATAGGGGATGACTGAGTCTGAAGTGAGGTGCCAACCAACATTACTTCAGTTTTTGCACTATTTGCACTGATGTAAAGTTGTATATCATCAGATATACCAGCAGTGAAATGAAACTCCATAGCGCTTTATAATTTGTCCAAGGGGAAGCATGTATAGGGTGAAAAGGACGGGGCCCAGGACTGACCCCTGGGGGACTCCGCATGTCACAGCATATGACTGGGACCTTGCATTTCCAATGGAGATGTACTCTGTTCTGTCGGTAAGATAGGACTGAAACCAAGCCAGAGCAGCGTCAGTGAGTCCAATGGTGTGGACCGGCTTAACCGGCTTAAGAGCATACCATGGTCAATGGTGTCAAATGCTGCCGATAAATTAAGGAGGACAAGCAGAGAAGGTGAGCCAGCATCAGCCATCATCAGAAGGTCATTGGTAACTTTAACCAAGGCCGTTTCTGTGCTATGAGCAGAGCGAAAACCAGACTGAAATTTTTCAAAAAGGTTGTTGTGTTTAAGGTGATCCTGGAGATAAGTGTCAACTACTTTTTCCAATACCTTAGAGAGAAAAGGAAGATTGGAGATAGGCCTATAATTTTCCAAAACTTCAGGATCAAGTGCTGTTTTTTTAGAAGTGGTCTAATTATGGCAGTTTTTAGAGAAGGTGGAACATAGCCAGCTTGGAGGGAGTAATTTACTACAGTTGTAATCAGAGGACTTATAGTAACAGTGTGCACTTTTACTAAAGCACTAGGAAAGGGGTCCAGGGCACAGGTGGAGGATTTCATCTTCCTGATAATGTCTTCAATCTGTTGTTGTGAGACTTCTGGGAAAGAGTTAAGGGGCTGGGAAACCTCTGCCTTTGTATGAAAAAGAGTCTGCACTTGTAGAGAGTTGGTACTAGAGAGATCAGAGCGTATTGAGTCCATTTTTGTTTTGAAATAAGTCATAAAGTTATTACAGCGCTCTTCTGTAGCTGTAGTGATTGAGGGGACCTGTGGGTTGAGGAGATAATTGATAGTGGAGAATAACTGTTTAGAATTCCCTGGGCTGTTGTTAATGATGCTTGAATAAAATTGTGAGCGAGCCTCTCTAAGGGACCTAGAGTATGCTTTCTGATGTTCTCGATAGGTCAACTTGTGGACGGTGAGGCCGGAGGCTTTGTAGCAGCATTCGAGGGCACGCCCAGCTGTCTTCATTTTCCGTAGTTCATTAGTGAACCAGGGGGCTGAGCAGGAAAAGATGACTCTCTTGGTTTTAACAGGGGCATGGAGATCCAAAATGCTGCTTAGTGTTCTACTGTAGAAATCCACTGCATCACCGACTGATGTAAAGCTTCCAGAAGGATTTGAATGAAGAAGATGCCGTAGATCAGCTGTCATGGTTTCTTGGTTAATATTTTTTTAGATTCCTAAAACAAATTTGGCGTATGGGCCTAAGAAGAGGCGCAAAAAATGGCAGATCCATAGAGATTATGATCGGACACACCCAGATCATAAACAGATAGTCTGCTGACAGTGGCGTAACCAGTAATAACTACATCAAGAATGTGCCCTCTATTATGCATGGGGACATTAACAAGCTGCTTGTGTTACGTGGGTGGAGAAAGGACTCAAGCACGGGGGTTAAATGAAATAATGATTTTATTTATTTAAACAAAACAATAAAATCAAAACACAAAACAGAAACAAAAACAAATAGAAACCCCAATGGACGGCGCTGGGCGCTGCCGGCAACAAAAAAAACAAAAGGGAAAAAAAATAAAAGATGCTGGACGCGAACTTCGGTCGTTGAGCGAAGAACCGGGCGCGTTACCAGCGCGCCAATGCAGCGCGGATGAGGGGGTGAATGTAGACGCTGAAGGCGCTTCGGTGAGCTGACGCAAGGGTAGCAAATCTCCGCTAATAGCCTAGCCCCAGCACAGCGGTTGGCTAGGGTTGTTCGCTATCGGCGGACACCTCGCTTAAGGAACCACGCCGATCTGAAAGAAGAGAGAAAATCATATTTGGTTAGTCAAGTTCACAAATGCGGATACGAACCGGGTGATGGCGTGATAGCCGAGCGCTTGACGGCATCACCATCAGGCAGTACGAAACCCACTCGAACTCAGTATAAACCAGTTGGATCCGAACCGGGTAGTGGCGTTTTAGCCGAGCGCTTGACGGCATCGCCACCAGGCAGTTACAGAATCCAATGGGCCACTCGAAAGTGACCGCCCCGAAATCACCTATGGTGCGGTTCGGGGGGAACAGAAGGCTCCTTCTTTAGCCGCAGCCGGAGTCAGTCTGTCCAAGAAAATAGATAAAGAAAACCGGTTAGTGATAAAGGTAATCAAGCTCCTAATGCGGATTCGAACCGGGGTTGTTGGCGGACCAACCGAGCGTTTTACGGAGTCGCCACCCAAGGGTTGCAGAATCCAATAGCTAGATTCAATAAGCGAACTATAGCGGTGAGAGATCCAGCACCGTCTCACGGGGCTGGCTTCACCCGCTAAAGCTAAATGCTAAGCAAATAATATCGATTAAGCGAACCGGTTATTGACTAAGGTATTCAAGCTCCTAATGTGGATTCGAACCGGGGTTGCTGGCGGACCAACCGAACGTTTTACGGAGTCGCCACCGTAACACGGGGCTGGCTTCAACCGCTAATGCTAAATGCTAACGAGGAAATAAAAAGCAGTTCGAGAAAGAAAGGTACTTCTAAGAAAGGTAAAGCAAAGCTAATTACCTCAACCTTGCGGTCTACACACCCTAATGGCCTTATGCCACCAGGGGTACCTCTAAGGCTAAAAAGAAGCGTGGGGGAGCCGTCAGCAGTCCCCACGGACACCGCAGTGCCCAAAACAAAAAAGGAAATGAAGGCAGAAGGTGCGACGCCTGCAGCCTGGCGGCGTGCCCTTAAATAAGGGAACCGCAGCTGCAGGTCATTCGCCCTAACGAGCTGGCCTATTACTTAAGGCCTAGCTCAGTACTGCTCTGTAAGGCTTGTGACGTCGGGGAAGAGTGGTAAGTCCCACAGACGCCACAGAACCTTACAGCTTGAGATTAAAACAGTCAATTGTTTGCAAAAATTCAACTGCTGAGCAACAGGAGGGGGTGTCAACGTGAATGTTAAAATCCCCTAGTATTATAATATTGGCAGAAGAAGTACAAAATGATGAGAGAAGGTTGTACATCTCAGAGAAGAAAGAATGGTTATGTTTAGGAGGTCGATAAATGAGCAAAATTGTCACAGGGAAAGGGGGTTTACATCTGAATGCCAAGCATTCAAAAGAAGACAGCTCGGGTAGAGACAAAGTAAACAGATCCAAACCACTCCGGTAAATAACAGCCAGGCCACCACCACGACCAGTGCTACGGACTTTCTGAACATAACAATAACCAGGAGGACACGTCTCATTTAAAACAGAAAAAACCTCTGGTTGATGCCAGGTTTCTGTGAGACACATTAAATCCAGATATTTGTCCAGGATATGGTCTGATTTGTTTGTTAATGATTGTACATTAAACAGTTCAATTTTAAGATTGGATGATGCAGTGAATCTCGGTATCGGTTGAAGCAGATTAAAACCCACTCCGCGTTTCCCATCCCACTCCGTGGACAGCGTTGTCATGGAGACTACACCGCTACTAGTGTGCAAGGCAGCAGCGCTCTGATGACGTGTTTGCGGAGCGGCAGTGCGCACGGCTGACCAGAAGGACGGAATAGCATTACTGTTTAGAAAATAAACAAGCTTTCTCTGGGAGCCTCTGTAAATATAACGAGGTCGGTGAAGGAGTCCAAGCTGTTTGATGACTAGAATACACGATGGAGTAGTGCAATTGTTGAACTTCATCAGCTGGTCAATGGAATAGTTCAACATTGTGGCGATCCCAGGAAAACTCACCCACCGTTCGCCACCAGCCGCAGACGCGATGCACAGTAGAAAGAACAAAAGTAACATAAAAAGAAATAAAGCCACAGGGGTGTGTAAAAAGATGAACATGAAAGAAAGAAAAAAAAACCCCCGATAAAAATACAATAAAATACAGTAACGGTAGCGGCAGCCAAATGCGCCGGCATCCACCATCACCATGACAACATTGATATATCAATTATGACACATTAATTCTCTTTTTAATGTTTCTACTGATTAACTGTATTGTATTTATGAAAGTTTCCATAAAATATCTGTAAATTAAGTATTTAATGCCTGAAACAAAAAGGTTGGCATGGAGGCGTGTTAACCCCTGTGTTTCATTTCTCTTTCTATTAATAAGACTTTTTAATGACAGTCTGAACATTATTTTTTTCCTTGGCACAGTGAACTCACTGTCCATCTGAGTTGATCTCACAGCAAAGAAACTATGAGGCGTTTCTGCATAGAATTGGCTTTCAGCTTTTTTAAGTAATAGAGTGCTTCATGCACTGGCAAGCTTTTTTCATTAACAATAGTTTTCTGAAGTACTCCCACGCCCATGTGACTACATTTCACAATTACGGTATTATGAATTTTTCTCTTTTATATGTCTGATGGCTCAAAGGTCACACACACCCAACAAGTTAAAAAGCCAGGGTCTGTCATGGTATGGGGGTGTGTCAGTGCCCTTGCCACTTCTGTGATGCAGCATTAATGCAGAAAATTACCTGCAAGTTTTGAGCAACATGAATTACAGAAATGAATGTATAATGACAAATAAAATGTAGGTGACCAGACAAACCATGAAATAAATTGGGTTCAACCTCTCTGCAATAAAATAAAAGTTATAATAAATACACAAAACACTGCTTTTTATTTGCATTTTCCATACTGTCCCAACATTTTTCTGATTTGGAGTTGTACATACATAGAGCACACCAAACTTTTCATAAAATATGACTGGAGGTATGACTTAAAACCAGGACATAAGGATGCTGGTGTTATGTGTTAGTTATGTGGTGCCACTACTTGCTGTGTCACCATACCACTTATAATTACAATTACATAAGTATAAAGAATTATATATTATTTATAATAGTTAATTATATTGAATATAATTATTATTATTAACTAACTTTGACCTTTGCTAAGAAGCCATTTACATTTTAGCAGCAAAAGAACGTGGGGTGAGACCAGTCATTTATATACAATAATAAATAGACATTAATTCTCTTGCAATCTGATACAGAAGCATTGCCTGTAAGTAGCAAACATTTAAATTCTCAGTTGTTTGAAAATGTTTACGTTACAGCGTTTCAGTTACAAATTTACCATGAATTTGTAATTAAATACAGTCGTTATCGTCACTATAGTGATTATCATTTTTTATTTCGAAATCTTGTTTGTGTGTTTATTTCATTTGGCCTAATAAAAAAAATATAATAAAAAAATGAAAACACTCTAAATGACTGGAAACCTGCTGCCAGAATTTTACTGTATTTTGCATTTTAACAGTATTTTACTGCTTTCTAATAAAATGGTAAAGAACTGTAATTCAGACTACAGTATACATATGGTTAAAAGTACAGTAATTAGCTGGAAACCTGCTGCCAGAATTTTACTCTTTTACAGGACAATTTTTTTACAGTGTAGATGTAACTGGCACTTTGATTAATGGATTCTGGGTCATGACTGGCTTATTGTGACTGTGAGTTAATAAGTATAATAAGTCTCAAAATCGTTTTGTTCTTGTTTCATCTTTTGTTAAGTGGAACTGGTTCAGGTTTTGTTTTGTTTGTTTCTGTAGTGCATTACAAAACCTTCCTACAAAAAACACGCCTTGAAATAATACAAAACACTCTCACCAGTGACGTTCATTCACTGAAAAGACACAATGATCTTTTACCCGGGTAAACTTGTCGATAACATTTGTCAAAGTCCACCAATTCATTTTCAACAATTCAAAATTCAACTTGTAATAAACTTGACTCATTATGATGCCAATGTCTATCTGTGTAGCAGCACCAATAAGTTTATGTAAATAATTTTCAGTACAGTGTTGCCAACTCCTCAGTATGGAAAGTAGCTATTGGCTGTCCTAACAGTTGCTAGAAGTCTAAATTAAAGATAGATTCAACTTTATTGTCATTGCTCAGTACAGGTACAAGGCAACAAAATCTAGTCAGCATCTACCAGAAGTGCAAATAGTAGCATAGTGCAAAGAAAAACAGAGAATATTAGTAACATATATCTATGATTAATATAAGTATATAGTTATAACTAGAGCTATATACACACGTGGAATAATAATTGCAATAATAATAATAAGAAGAAGAATAATAGTAATATAATATAATAATAATATAATAGTAATAATATCAAAATGATGCCATCGCCTAATTTGCATGAGAGTTAGCACATGTAATTGGGTTTATATTATTATAAACTGTAGGTAACACATCCTGATAGATCCATTGATCTGTATCTCTGACATATATCTCAAATTTATTTATTAGGATTTTAAATAAATTAAAATGTAATTTAATATTAGCCAGTATACAAAACATTTAGTAGTAAATACTATTCTAACCCTCTATGAGAAAAATCTTCTAGGGTTTTGCCTCTGTGATTTATCATATGCTGTTGGATAAGATCCCAGTGAGAAATCTATAGATCACACAGATCTTTTCTATAGCTACAAAAAACATGGAATAAAAAACAAATAATTAGAACTGAACTGATCTGACCAGGGAAAAGCAACACAAATTGTTTCACGTATACAAACAGTCAAGTACAAGATAACATAATAAATGCTCAACATAGTCACTCAGTAATTAACTTTATTAGACACAACCTTTACTGTACCAGCTGAACTGCTAATTAAGCACAAAACTGAAAAATAACCAAATACATTTTGTGTTGTCGTAAGGTTTTAAGGTCTCAGATGGTTATTTAAAAATAATTGGCTTCCCTAGATGTATGAAAAACGCTTATAAACGTGGTTAAATAAAACTTCCTCTTCCATTAATAGAGGGTGGCAGAAAAATGTAAGATTCTCTTCTCAATAAGGTACTATTTATATTTATGTTTAAACAAAACTGCAACTTTTAAAAGAACATAAATGTTACAGATTGAAGTTTACAAAAGTGATCTTACAAATGCACACTTTTAAAAAAGAGAAGAGTTTTGGTGTAGCCATTACAAAGTACACATTTAAGCCACTATGAACCTGTAAACCGTTTCTTCTGTAGAGAATGGCAATAATGAAGCTGTATCATTTACTGTTGCACATTCATTCATGCTCTAGGTGGAAAAAAGTACATAAAAAAAACAGACAAAAAGTACATCAAACTTTTCAATTAATAAAAGTATGTAAACTTTAAATTTCAATGTTTTGCTTGGAAAGCGACCTTGTTTATTAAAAAAAAGTTCTATATATTAAAAAGGTTAATATACATAAGGTATTTATAGAATCATATATAGAAATTTTATTTTCTATTTACTACACCAGTGTTGGTCATTGACTGTTTTATCTAAGTCGTATTTGTAGGTAAAATCTGCTGCACTTTTAAACTGCAGCAGTGTAACGTAAATAACATTGTGTCAAAAAAAGTATAAGCACATATTATGGATTAAACATATATTTATAACCACTACATAGCACAGTGTATAATGTGTTCCTTACTGAACACAAATTCTGCTTTAAAATAATGAAAAAAATTAGTTGCTTTAAAACATAAAACAAACATAAAACCATAAAACAAAAGACTTAATAGAAACACCTGCATAAATCACAAAGGATTTATAGTCAGTTTTTTTGTATTAAATCCTAATTAAAAACTTATACATATTTACCATCATCTAATTTATTTAATGTGTTCCTAAGTATCAGTATAATAAAATACACACTCAGTATGTAGTTTATCATAGAT